>NC_056747.1:478195011-478247511 GCF_019279795.1 Protopterus annectens | reverse complement strand
GACTTAATCAGCCCTAAACCCTAAACAGTAGCTTTGACTTCTGAAAAGTAAACGTAGAAGAGGAGTGGCTTGATGACATGACCCTGGTGTACGTGGCTAGTAACAGGTCTTTTGAAGGAAGTACAGCAGCCCATCCTAATTGTCAGGGTTGTATCTGTGAGATAATTTGATATTCAACAAGTTATACAGGGATTTACATGTTAGCTGGGATACTTTATCTACAATATTTGATTGTGGAATGGAGTGAAGCATCTTTGTGAGGTCTAAATATGTGGTGTGCACTGATTTGCCCTCATTCATTGTTTTAATAACCTTCTCAAAAAAGTCATCCAGGTTAAGTGGGCAAGATCTGCTGTTAACAAATCCAAACTAGCTTAGCTTGAGAGTTTGTAGATTACATATTTCCTTATTTATTAATTTCATAACTATCCTTTTCTTTGTCTAACAGATGACACTGATAAGACTTATGTGTCTGTAATTTCCTGGGTCCATTGATGTCCCACCTTTGTGTAAGGGGATGGCAGTTGTTGTCCTCATTTCATTCAGCACAAAGCTTCTTTAAAGGCTGGCAGTGAATAGCCTTTGTAGGAGATCTGACAGGGCCTATTTCAGGTTGACTAGTAGATGTCCAACTACACAGAAGCAGTGTTCTTGGCCTTATATTTTGCCTTGGGTATGAAATCTGGAAATGTAGGAGGGTAGAGGGATTTATGTTAGAGCTAAATTTATCCATTAGTAGATTGGCTATGTCCTCTCAGTCTGAGTATGTGATATCATTTACTGTTAGGTCAGTAGAGTGCTGACATTGTCTATAGGGCTTCTAACATAGTTAAAGAAGGCTTTGTGGTTTCCCTTTGCCTAGGTGGCAATTTTTACCTCATATTCGACTTTCGCTGATTTTGATTAGGGTCCAGAGTTCCTTGTAAAATTTCGCAAAAAATATGGCAGCATAAGATTTATTTTTGAGTGCAATTAATCTTTTTCTCTTTATATTATTACAAGGAGTGTTATGTTATGTTATGTTATGGTATATTATGGTATATTATGTTATATAGTTCCACCACAGAGATTTAGTTTTAAGTTTTCATTCCATTTATGTCTGAGGTGAGCAGAGAGGTTATTTACATGCGCATAAAATTTGGCAGTAAAGGGCTCCACATCAGCAATGGGGCTATCAGGTTGGAAGTGGATACAAAAATGTAGCCAGTGCATCAGCCTGTTTCAGTAGTCTAGCCTTGGCATAGTCTCTGAATAACATGGTAGTTGCAATGCTTCTGGCTTCAGTCTTAAAGTGAATTTGAATGATTTGGGGTCTGATTTGTCCAAATTTGGTTATGAGCAGAGCTGCCCCATAATGGTGAGAAAAAAGACCAGGATTGTTTCGCCTTTGGTTGGAGTGCAGACTAAATGGTCAAGAAAGCTTGTATTGATAAAGTCAAGAAATCTCTGGACACATGTTAGAGGATGTATTTGCCTCCCATTTAATGGAGGGGTAGTTGAACTTCCCTAGCAGAATGATTAGCTTAAGGCATACAGACTCCATACTAGTTAGAAAGGAGTTATGGGCTGAGCAGAACATAGTGGGGGCCCTATAGTTAGTCATAATGTGATAGGGGCACTTAGTAATGGTGAGCTGGATGTGGTAGAGTTCTGATTATCCTGTCTAACTAGTGTGGAAGAAAAGCTTTTTTTTTTACACATATCCTTCTTTAGTGCTATATCTAATGCACTGGGCCTGAATGTGTTGTAGGTGTTGAAATCCTGAACTGATGAGATTCTCCCAATGGCCTGGAACCAAGTCTCTGTAAAGATACGTATATCAATGTTTTCCATACTAAGGCTTGGTTGTAGGGAGTGAAGTTGTTTTTTTAAGGCTCCTAGAATTTACCAGCTGTACATTTATGTTATTCAGATTTTGGTATACTGGAAGGTTTTCAGGATTGACATTGCCTAAAAGAAGGCACAATGGGGGTGGACAAAGTTTTAGCCAATATAGAAAAGCCTTGGAGGGAATAGGTGCAAGACATCCCTGGCAAGCAGTTAGGACTGTCTACAACCTCCTCCCATGCTGATATATATATATATATATATATATATATATATATATATATATATATATATATATATTTATATATAGATGAAGCTATAGTTGTATACACACACACACACACGCACACACACACACACACACACACACACACACACACACACACACACACACACACACACACACACACACTTCTCTCTCTCTCTCTATATATATATATATATATATATATATACATATATATATATATATATATATATATATATATATATATATTATAGTTGAAGTCAATAAACTTGTTTGCATTACAACATTGTGATTGGTGATAGTAAAATGCTGCCCAAATATAGATTTTAGATAGATAGATAGATAGATAGATAGATAGATAGATAGATAGATAGATATTAGATTTCACAGAATGGGCCAGTCTTTTGGGATTTCAAATCTTGACATTTCAGAAAAAGCTTAATAAGACAGTTTTAAGCTGCAAAAAGATATGATAAAGAAGCAATTGGTAACATGAGCTAGTCATTTCATTTGCATATGCTGGTTAAAAGTCTTTCAAGCTAATGTTAGAACCAAAACAATATAACATGTAGTAAAATATGTTTAATTGACACTTCAAAGAAATTAGACAACAAAATAAGCAATCAATTATTTATACTTTGACAAATACTGTATATGTTTTTGCAGGTGGGCTGTGACCATTCCCTGATATTTATATGCATAAACACTGAGGGTGCATTACCTCTGGAGAAATTAAATACCACTTTTGATAATACATCAACTCCACAACAAAGGAAGATGATGCCATAACTACAAGCTAACAACCAGAGACTGATTAGCATTGATCTGCTGGAAAAACTGGGCAGATTTTGCAGGCGGGAATGAGTAGCCAGTGACATCTTGACCAGTATGGAGGGACAGAAGGAGACTATCTGACCAATGGCAGTTCTGATACCTTCAGGAGAGAGAGATTTAGAATGTGCAGCACCTGGAGCAGAGAATATAGTTACCTCTTCTAAGTCATGTCCTACCTGCAGCATTCATGATGTATGGATGTAAACATGCATGCCCACAGAAGAAAGTGTCTTGGTCATAGCCATACCATGGACAGCTCTCATCTTGGTGAATGGGAGTGAATGGGTGGTAGAGGCTGCAGCTAGTTAGTTGGTAGGTGTCAGTGTCAATTTTTATTTTATTTATTTTATTCTTAGTCATCCAGGTTAGTCCCAGTAACCTAGTGGCCTCTTTTCAGTGGAGACCCTAGGTGATATTTATATTATTAGGGAATATTTGGCCAGGGGATCAAAACTTTCTCTAGTGTTTTCAATGGGTGCCAGTGGATCAGTTACATCCACCTGATCTACTCCCAACTCAACAGATGGGACCTTGGTTTAAGATCCCATATCAAGGACAGATATATTTTATAAAAAGATTCAGCTACTTCTTTTACTCAGAGGTATTGTAATCTGTGAATCAGTATATTTAGTAATTAAGGGCACAAGGACCACACATCCTCCAAACTGGTTGTGGAGGATGTATACATCTACCCTAGAAATACAGCATATGAACTTCAGCAATCATTCTATGTTTACACTAACAGTAGACATCTGTAGTGCAATAAAAGTTATTTTTATCTTAGTTTCACTATTTTGAATTTAATCTATCAGATACTAACTTGTATTTTATTTTCAGTATTCTAATATTCACTATTTTGTCATTGCCATTACATCTCTCTCTATATATATATTAATATATATATATATATATATATATATATATATATATATATATATATATGAATATATGGGTCTACTTGATATATATATATATATATATATATATATATATATATATATATATATATATATAAATATATGGGTCTACTTGATATGGCCAAAATTTCAAAATGTCGACTTTCATATGGCCAAGACCATATGGTCAACATTTGAAATCTCGACCATTCAAGTAAAACACAAAACACAAACTTACCTTAATGCTGCTAGCCGGGGGGCTTTGCCCCCCTGCACCCCCCATGGGGGGGATCCACCTCCCCCCCACACCCCCCGTAACTTTAATATACCAACTCCAACATCGCACTGCAGTGCAGAATTGGAAATCTTTCCATTCTGTACTGTAGCGTGATGCCGACTCCCCATAGTCGACATTTCAAATGTCAATAATATGGTCTTGGCCATATGAATGTCGACATTTTGGATTGTCGACCATTAGAAGGGGACCCATATAGATATATATATATATATATATATATATATATATATATATATATATATATATATTTATATACATATATTTGTGTGTACGTTTTTGTATATGAATGTTTGTTGGCCAAGCTATTAAAAGAAATCTAGAATCTTCATTAACATCTATCATCTTTGAAATATGTGTTGCTTGCAAGTTGTAAAATGACTAGGTGTTATTGGTTTCAGACATGGCACAAACTATAGTTTCACAGACTGAGCTGGACACACAGAAAACTTTCAAGAACTGAATAAATATGTCAAACTTTCTTCTTGAATGATTTGCATAAAGTACATTAAAATTTAAAAAAAAAAAAATAAAATAGTGCTTGATAAGTGAGCAGTGATAAAACTGAAGGTTTCTAATTAATGAATGCCACTTAGTTTATCACACCATAGTGTGATGATTATCAGCGATACCTTAATGTGACCTTAATGTGACTATTTTCAATGTTTAGTTAATAGTCTATAGGCAGTATCTGAGATAGATTTCCATTTTGCATGAGAACCATGTAGTGTATTGACTGAAATTTTTCTTTCTTCTCAGAAATCAATTTTCTACTACTGTGCACTGTTTTTTTTTCTAGATGCCAGAAGAAATACATGCTGCTGTTTGTTTTTACCTAAGCTGAAAAAGAATGATTTATACATGCTTTTTTAGAAAAGAAGATCCATGTATTTTATTTCGAAATATTTTCAAATAAATGAGGAATTCTTAAAAGTCTATAAAATTTAAAAGAATGGCTTTAGTTAAAGAAAAGGTTACTTGTGATCCGAAACAGCATACAGATGTAAAATACTTATAAAAAAGACTTAAAATAACTTATAGTGATGATTGTTTAATCTATTTGTTGTTTGCTCTAATTCTGATTTATTTTTTATTTATTTATTTTTATTTTTGTTTATTTACATTTCTTAAGTAGACAAATAGGTCCAATAACGTTTTCAATCACAGTATGAGCCAGTTTCCAGACACAAACATATAAAAGCAAATAAAAGTATTACAGATATTAAAGGCAAAGTATTAACGTATTCAGTTAATTCCGAATACGTTTGCATGTTCACGTATCTCAACCTATGAACATAAACATTTGCATTTTCATTACATTTCACAAAGTGTATACAAGAAACCTAAAGGACATACATGTTCAGTTTTAATTACATTCATCATATTATAGCTCCAGAATTATCTATGGCTATATAAAAAAACATATAAAGAAATATGTATATCAAGCTATGAAAGGGAAAAATATGTTGATAGTAGTAGTTTAATGAAATATTACGTTATTGCAAAGGAAGCTGAATGAATTTTATATGTAAAGAAACAGAGGTCATAGTCATAATCTGGAAGCTTGAAATAGTTGCATGTATATGTTTCAAGTAAATGTTAGTAAAGTTTTTTTTCCCCTAAATTCATTGTAACTGACGGTGCACCCTTGAGTTTCTTTTCTGTTTCCATATTGAATTTATTACCTTCAGGAAACTGTGGCCATTAAAGGTGGCACAGTTAGCCAAAAACTAAGAAATGAGCAGATCAACATAATATGAATAAGGTATTAATCTATACAGCAAATCATTTGATAAGCAGTCTTGCAGGGAAATATATACAAAATTATGGCTAAATGATAACAAATACATACAGAGCAAATCCTTTCACATTACCCACCAAACATGACATCAGCCATAGAACTAAACCTTATAGAATAACACCATTGTAGTGTGCATATTATGCATATTCAATGAACTAATTCAGTTTTAATAAACTTAAAGGCTATATGTGTGATATCAGTAGTATTATTGTTTGATCAATAAACTTCAGCTGGAGTAAACATATAAAAATTTCATTCTCAGTACAATTACTTTAAAATGTCTTTATCATCTTCTTCTACTTTTGTTTTCATGAGGTGAGAAAGGCTAGGCAGGTGGCTTCTTGCTGGTTTAGACTGTATGCAGGACAGAACAGGTGATACAGGAACTGAACCTGTCAGCAGTACCAGAACTACCATACAGGTGGAATTGCTTGGCCAGGAGACATCCTGCACAGCACTGGCTCCTGCATGACAGATGGAAGAATGCATGCATGACAGAATGGCCACCTTGCATGCATTCTGTCTGCAGCCCAAAGCAGGCATGGTGGGCCACTGGCCCAAAAAGTAATGTAATCTGTTTGGAACCATTTCACTTAAGCAAGATATCTGCATTGAAATTTGAAGTGACTCGCACGTAACCTCAAAGCACACGTGCAATGATATCAGCCTCTCTCAGTGACCCCACCTATACGTGGAATTTGCTACTGATAGTAGTATGACTTATACCATGCACTGCTGCAGTATCAAGTCAGTCTTATAGCTGAAACCACCTACAGTCTTCTGTGTGTTACTCTGATGCTTTAGACTTGTATACTGGTGTGCTTTGTCAGTGTAAAACTTTGAACAGTCTAGTCACTGTGAGTCTGATTTTATTTAAGGAATCAGGAAGAGGGATCCGGCAATCTCTATTAACATATACACAGTCAGGACTGATAAAGCAGTTGGTTTTTGACTCAGGCATTTGGTAACTGCTCAGCATTGCATGTTATCCCACAACCAAGCTGTGTTGGAATCCTGGCCCTAGTATTACAAGATACAGCTTGGCAGTTTTTACTTGTAATCCTGTAGGGTGTAGTTTTGTCTTTCTAGAAATCTATTCCAGTGAAACTTGACTAATTTAACAAAACAGGAAATACATTTTTATATCCCATTTATGAACCCAACCTTACAAAATGCTGCTCTGTAGCTGCACAGTTCAGTTGTGCTGTCATACACTACCAGCAAATAATATACAAATAGTAAAGGGAAAGTTAGTTTTCCTAATGAATGATTCAATGACAGTGCCATAGTTAACCACAGAGTACGATGAACATTTTTCAAAAAAATATTTACAGCTGCCAGACTTTCACAAATACTTATAATTTCATGAATATCTAGCTAGTCAGCTTATTACTTTCTAGCATTTTAATGACAAAAGTACAAAATAACCCTTTCTTTACGGAATATCATAAATGCAGCAGCCATGCTTAAAATCCAAACTGAAAATATTTTTAACTGTCTAACAAATATGTGTAACCTTTGGTTGAAAGACTTTTTTATGTCAAAATACAATATCAAGTAAATTATTCTGTTATCTAAACTAGGTAAATTAAACGTTAAGGTACATAGAAAATACAGATGACCATTTTAACCCCAATAATGCACAGGGAATGCATTGCACAGATTTCTACACTCAAGAACTTGCAAGGTACTTTTAAAATAAGGACCCACATAAATATAGTTTTGTCAGAATAAAGTCTACATAAATACAGTATTCTCTCTGTATAGGCCTTGAAATACAGCCATATTAAAGCCTATATCTTTACTTTATATTTTACATTTTACAAGCAGTTTCAATAAGTGCAGTTTTAATAGAAAGTGATGTTTCAGTGAAGGATACAAATGAGCTCACTGAAATAACCTTCATGCCAAAGCAGTGATAAGGACAAGCTGTGCTAACAGAGCATGCAGAACATTTTGTTATAGGTTCATAGGTGTGTATTAGGCTAATGGCCCTGGAGCCTTTACAAGGCTAGCCCATAGTAGTGCCCTGGCATCGTGCCCTCCAACGTTAGTTCCCAGTGCTTCTATCAAGTAGAGCCACTGAAGTGATCCCCGGGGTGAACGTTCTATTTCCCATCCACTCATCAATATTTCTCTTAAACAGGGCCAGCAAGGTGCTCTGCTTGACATGTATGGCAAGTCTATTCCAGAGCATGGGCAGTCTCTGGGTTATGAACCTGTCCCTCCAGCATGTTCTGTTGATTGTGGTAATGAGGTTGAGGTCTCTAGAGCATCTGGTGAGAGGGATTGGGATTTCTTTAGATGTAGCATTTCTAACAGAGCTGGGGTAGACATTGTAAGTCAAGCAGAGATTGCCTCTTAGTAGACGATATGAGACAGAGAATAGCTGGAGTTTTTTGAGTCTGCCTGCGTAGGACATGTGTTTAAGGCCTAGGATCCTCTTTGTGAAGTACTTTTGTGACCTTTCCAGCTGTTGCATTTGTCTAGTGAGGTACATGCCAAATGGGACATTATATTCAATGATTGGCCTAATGAGGGAAGAGTAGAGAGAGATGATGACCTCTTTCTTCCTGGATGCAAAACCCTTGATAATGAGATGTGCAACATAGAAGGACTTTCTGACCACAGTGGCAATGTGGTGGTCGAAGGAGAGGTTGCTGTTAACCTGTGTCCCCAGATCTCTTATAGTGCCTTCAGTGTTCAGTGGGCTCCCATTGATGTGGTAATTAGTGGGAACTGAGTTTTACCCAAAGGGAATGACGACGCATTTTTTGGTATTAAGTTTAAGGCCATGGTTTCAACATCAGTCATTGGTATCAGTGAGGCCTTTCTGTAGGATGTCTACATCACTTGGGGAGTTAATAATGGCTCCCAGCTTGCAGTCATCTGCGAACTTGGTCAGCCAGAGTCCCTCCATGTTGGCCTGGACTTCTGAGAAGTAGATGCCAAACAGGAGAGTACCCAGAACTGGTCCCTGTGGGACTCTACTCGTGACTGGTCGGCAGTCTGACTTGGAGCTGCTACTTTCACACTGTGGGTTCTATCTGTGAGCCAATTTGCAACCCACCTAGTGATATTGTTACAAAAACAGATCAGGTACAAGCAACGGCAATAATATTTTATTTAGATGGTACAAGGTTTTAAGAACTTGTAGAAAATTTATATGGTATTCGTATTATGAGAGAGAATTTTTAAGATAGAAGTCAGTTCAGACAGTCAGAATATATCTGAAATGTCCTCATTTATTTTCAGTCTGTCATAATTCTGCCATTACAAAGGAAGGAAACTATTCTGAGTTCAGAGTTATGAAAAGACAGTATAATTTGTTTTTTAGGAGCTACAGAAGTCTGAGTATACAGTTTGTTTCAGTTCATCAATACTGTTATTTGAAACAGTATAAGTAATATAAGACTTGATTGGATATTGTTGGATTTTATCCATCTCCACTGTATGCTGCTAAAATATAATACACCACCATTAATCAAACCCCTAAGGAGTAATGACTTTTATTCTGAAAATTACAAAAAGAGTTGGCATGTAAAGGAGGAGCTGGGAGATTGCAGCCCAATATGGCTGGGAGGGGCAACGATACTGATGGTTAAAGTGTTCCCAAAACCCCATGGTAAACCTAGGGTTGCCACCTTTCATCGTGGCTAAAAGCGGAGTAAAGCCACACCCCTCATGTCACCAGTAACCCCACCCACCCCTCCCCCACTCACATTCTGCCCATTTTGTGATGTCATGGTGACATCACTCGGCGAGGAACACCATCTTTTTCTGTTCCTGTTGCCTGCTTTCAGCTGATTTACTATGCTTTTCTGTAAAAAAAGCATAGTAAATCAGCCGATTTACAAACTCCGATAATCTGTTTCCTTTTTGAAACAAAATACCGGAGTTTGTACAGTGTTTTCTGGACTACTGGAGAATCAGTTTGATTTCTGGATAGTCCGGAAAAAAAACGGAGGGGCGGCAACCCTAAGTAAACCTGCAAATCTACAGCTACTCATGAGAAGATAGACTATGTGTCATTTAATGAGCAGCATTGTATCTTAAGGATGTTACTTCAGTAACTATCAACAGTAAAGTATCAGAAAACTTCAAAATCTCCAAAAAAAACAGCAAACATACCTTCATGTTACCAATGTGATGTTGAGGAGACAAAAAAATCCTTACAAGCGGGATTTCAAAAAAGTTGCAAGACAACTAGCCACCTTGTCAATGCCCCTTCAACTTTCCTTATGTCAGCATCCATTTTTATTACAATGCATTTTATAGCTAAATTAAACAGTATATCTCAGAAAAAAATTGAAGACTTCTACAGCAAAGCCATCAGTAAATGTAAATGTTACAGCTATTTCAAACAATAAATTTAAAATTATTTTAAAGACTACTACAGTAAAAGTGCCAGTGAATGCATGGTTTAAAGTTAAATAATGGGTAAAGCAGTCTAAACAAATGTGTTTGAGAAACATTCATTTAAATTTAAATGTTATCATTTCAGGAATTTCAAATATTTGCAGACATGAAAAGGTCAAATTCCGGAAGAAATCTGTAATGACTAAGGTTATGGAAAGACTTCCTTATGGTCTGTAGGATACAGAAATGTTTACAAAAACTGCAGTGTTTTCAGCTTCTGATATCAATATAGTTTCAGATTTAAAATGTAATGCACATTGCAATACATTCTAATTTACAGTCTTCAGAAATCAGTGTACATGCTACAATTCAAATTGCAGACTTAATTTGCAGTATTGCAAATACAGTTCATCGTGATGTAAATACAACCAGTGTAAGTGACATGCAGTTTTGAGGACAGAACACAGAACAGAGATTTTCTGTCACTAAAGTTGATGTTATTTCAAATGCAAATGTAATAAATTCTAGTTTGTTGCTTTCAGAAGTCAGTGCAAACATTGTATGTAGGGTGATCAGAGTGCTGAAATTGATAAAATCCTGCAGAAACAGATCAGTCTGATAAAGTAAATAACAGTGTAAACAATATACAGACTTTAGAGCAAAATAAAAAAGAAATGCATACCGTAGCTCAAGCTTTCTATGTGGTATCAGTATCAGCATACAGTGGAGGTAGATATACTCTAACAATATCTGAATAAATCTTTTACGACTGATACTGTCTCGGTAACGTTGTCGCCTCACAGTAAGATGCTGTCCGGTTCGATTCTCAGCTAGAGCATCTTCTGCGTGTAGACATGCGAGAATGGGCGTACTTTCGTTGAAGGTTGTGTGTCAGGGCTGGTAACTCGGCATGTAAAAATCAACTACCAGTCATTAGCGGACCGGAGTTCCGCTATGGCGACCCCTAACCGAGAAAAGCCGAAAGACACAACAACTGTCTCAAAAAACAGTGTTGATGAACTGAACCAAACTGAATACTCAGGCTTCTGTAGCTCTGAAGAATATAGTATACTGTCCTTTTGTAATTCTGAACTCAGAATTGTTTCCTTCATCTGCAATGGCGAAATTAAGGCAAACTACACTGTTTTCTGTAGTTTCTCGATTTCTGAATATCTGAACTGCTGGGAATATGAACTAACTTCTGTACTCAAGCTTCTGACTTCCATCATGAAAATATCTCTCACAATAAGAAAACTCTGTAAATTTCCTAAAAGTTCTATTATGCCTCTTTAACCTTTGTTCCCAAGCCTTGTACCATCTAAATAAGATACCTTGCCAAGCCTTCGGTATAGTGATTAAAGATTTCATTCCACCATAGTGCCTTTTTAGCCAGATTCCCATTAATGGACACTCCAACATAGTAAACTTAAACTTAAATGTGGGCAACATTGAGAAGTTACTTGCTATCCAATGCTATGCATCTAAACAGAAAGATGCCAAAACCTGAAGCCTTCTTACAACATGAACATATTCATATTTGTGTACTTATTGAGACATGGTTTAGCACACCACACACTTAGGCCCCAGATAACTGCAGGAGAGTACCTGCATTTGTCAGAAACACCCTCACCTCATGACAAGTTAACCCCGACCCTAACGTGGCATTCTTAGGAATCAAATCACATTAACAAATCCAGCTATTAGTTTATTAATAGCTGTTGATCCCCCTTAATGTCCCTTGCAGATCATAGATACTACTTTAACATCATCATAGAGTTAAAAATCAAGGCAAATGCATTCTTGGTTGAGGATTTTAACTACCCAACCATGAAGTGTTAGACGCACACCTATGAATATGGATATGTTCAGTATTTCCTAAACTTTGTAAATGGCAATGCACTGGGGCAGATTGTAAAACTGACACTAGGGGTGCTAATATTCTTGACCTAGTCCCTACCGACCTAGCCTCTAACTGTACCCAACCACACATCTCCTCATTCCTGTTAGGTCTAGTGATACCATCACCCCCTACCACCACCAAATAAAGCCATCTTTAAAGACTTCACTAAGGCAAACATACTTCAACTTGTAGAAGACCTAGGCAAAACAAAATATATCCAAATGATTCAGCTGCCACATTTACTTCCAGCTTTTCCCAGCAACTAAACAGCTGCATAAAAGGTCAGTACCTGTCCAACATTAATATAATGGTAAGTTCAGTAATAAACCTCCTGCATTAATAAAATGTATTAACACAATAAGAAAACCTTGTAATAATCCCCATCCCCTACACAAAGACTGCATTGGAACACAAAAGGAACTTAACAACTCCATTAGAAAATGTAAAACAGACTAGTTCCTATTGCTGCCAGTAGAAAGTCAATACTGATACTTGAAGAAACTACAAATCTTTCCTCTGTTATGCCAGAAATCCACAGAATAATACCCAACAAGGCACTAAGCTCAGCCATTATAATATTACACATTCTGATCCAAAAGATATAGCCAATTTTTTTTAGCAGGCAAATTTAGTGCCAACCTTATCCCACCTACATATATTGATGCCTCTAGTATCCCTGAAAATTTAGTTCCCCCTGACATCAGTTCAGAATAAGTCTTAGAATCCTTGTCAAAGTCTAAAATCAGTCCTTCCTTGAGACCAGACAATACACGAGACTGCATTTGCATCAATGCTAACTATGCATTATGCAGTCCTTTACTTGAACTGTCCATCTTCAGCCTGTTAACATGGGTCTGTTCTTGATCCATGGGGAATTGCCAGTGCGATTCCCTACTTAAGTTTGACCCGCTTTGGTCCCAGGTATTTACAGACACATCAGCCTCATTAGCCTTATGTACAAAGACAGAATTCAGTAATGTGAACATTGGCAAATTAACTGATATAGATCCCAATCAGTTCTGTTTTTTAAAGAGCATTTCCCGTATCTTTTAAATGAATGCAGAGGTTGTTGCCAGTGGTTTCTCTGTGCAGACTGCTTAACTCATCATGTCCAAGGCTTTCAACACCATCCCTCATGCTGGTATTATTGAAAAAATAGATAAGCTTAATTTAAACCCCTACATTGTTCATTAGATTTCAAATTGTCTATTCAATATATGCCAACATATTAATCAGACAAATAACTTCTTATTTGAGCACTGAAGAAATAATGTGACCACCATGACTGTTAGTCCATAAAAACTCTGCAGACTTTAATGTATAAGAAAAAGGTAAGCACTTTCACCATGTTCCTACCACTTCTTCAGACCATATAAATACAATTAAACCAAAGCAGGTTATATAAAGAAATTTAAAATCTAATACACCAGTAGTCATCTACAAATCATGTGACATCATAATTAGTCAACAAATTATGATGTAGCATGCTGTAAATTCATGTATTTTCTGAGCTATGCCTGGTTGTGTGGATATACTTTGCTATGCCTGGTTGTGTGGATATACTTTGGTTAACATCTTATTTGAAGCAGTCACAATTACTATGATAAAGAAATGCTAAACACAAATTAAAACCCACTACATGGCTGCAGATAATGCTCCAGCAGAATATTTTAAACTAGAAGTACATAAAGGAAGTATCTCCACTAAATGCTCAGGATACCACACTACAGCAAATCTCTCCCCACGCTCTAAAGTTATAGAAATGAATCTCAATCATCCATTCATAAATGTTTCTGCTACATAGAAACTTACTTTCCCCATGACAACACAGGTTTTGTCTCATTAGAGCACTGAAACTGGCCTATTACATTTGCAAACACAAGTCAGCCAAAACGGAAAAAATATGGGCTTATTTCTGGGCCTCTCAAAGGTATTGATAGCATATCCACCACCTTCTTCTCAATAAGCTCTCACATTAATATCTAAGAAGCAGTGTCATTGAATAGTTGTCTTGTTAGTTCAACAACCATACACAATTTGTCAAATGTCAGGAATCCTACTCTAATCACCTGCTAGTACAAATATGAGTGCCAAAAGGTTCAATACTAGCACCAGGATTCAGCAAGCTCTGCACAGCATGTAGGAATAGTGCAGGAGCTGCTGGAGGCAATATGGCCACCGTGCAATCCAGGAATAAGCTCCCGGGACGTGCACGAGCACTCCTGCACTATTCCTGCACGGACACGGCTCCTAAATGAAAATTACCCCATTTGCTGGTGAAAACCATGCAAATGAGGTGAATTTGCGATCCAGGAAGCTGGCAGCTGGCTGTGCAGGACTAGTGTAGTCTGCAGAAATGCACTCAGTTAGTAACCGAGTACATTTCTGCAAACTACAAAACGGAGCCATGAGAGCTCCAAATAAAGGGTGTATATAATGTGGAAACCATGCCAATGACCAAATATATGGCCATTGGCATGGAAAAAAGTTGCAAAAAAATAAATAAATAATTACATTTTTTTAGCCGATTTTTGGCTGTTTAAGCGTAGGGCAGTGGCGCGCAAACGGGATCAGGCCGAAAATAAAAAAAAACTTGAAATAAGCATTCTATCCAAAATCACAGTTTTGCCATTATACTCAATGGCAGGCAGAAGACAACATGTCCAGTAAATAGTGGTTGCAAGGCTCAGTGTGGGACTTGTAACTAGGCATTAGCAGGCAATCCTACGCAAATAAGGGGAATGATACTGAATTCTAGCTCCCCCCTCATGGCTAGCCTGCACCCAACCGTGTTGGTGCAGGAAGACCAATGTGCAAGCCTAAGAGCTAGCTGACATCATAGAGGGGTGTGTCAGGCATACTGTAAGCTTATTGGAGCCCTGTAGCTCGGGTTTGCCCTGAGCTTAGCAGAGCTAAGCAAAGGGGGTGTGTCTGAGGCTGCCTAGCACACTTTACATTGTCTAAATGGGTGTGTGCGCCGCACACTGTGTTTTAAAGGAAAAAAAATGTAAACCAGGAAATACCAGCTCCGTGCACATCTGAGCACTGTGTTTGCACAGCGCTCCCCCAGGCTTAAACAGGAAGGCAATAGGAAGGGAAAACAGCAGCACGAAGGTAATCAAGGAGAACTAGCATAGCTGACAGGTGAAATGTATCAAAATTAGCCAATTACACAGGCAGCAGCCCAGCCCAGCACACCACTATAAACTATGCAAACACCTTTCCCTTTGTTTTTTCCCCACAAACTCTACACCATCGGTGTACACAAGCAGGGAAATTTTACCAAACAAAAGCAACAAAATGATAGGGGCTGCAGCAGCTATCATAAATCAACATGTTGAAGAGGCTGACGGTGGCGAGGATGAGAATGCTGATGACCAACCCACAGTGAGGAGAAGGAGAAGAGTGTACATACCCAGGGTAACCTACCAGGGGCTACATGAGCTGGAGATAGTGGAGTGTTATAGGGTGGACAGGGACCTCCTACAGCAAATTGTTCAGCTGTGCCGGCCACACCTCACACACAGAACCCAAAGAGGGGAACCCATCCCAGTGGATACCAAGGTATGTGTAGGCCTAAGAATACTAGCCACAGATACCTTCCAAAGGCCAACTGGGGATACCATGGGGATCTCACAGGTATCAGCATCCAGGGTACTCCACCATTTCCTGGATGCCATGCCAGCACATGCTGGTGAGCACGTATATTTCCACAACAGCCATGAGACGTTGGCCAGCAATATGCATTCTTCCACCAAATAGCAGAATACCCTGAGGTAGTAGGTGCTATTGACTGCATGCAGATATGCATCAAAACACCACCTGGTGAGCGGGGTAGGGTCTACATCAACCGCAAGGGCTTCCCCTCCATCAACTGCCAGGTTGTGTGCAATTCCCAGGGCATTATAATGAATGTGTGTGCTGGCTGCCCTGGAAGCTATCATGACTCCCACATCTGGTATCCGAAGTAGCTGTACCAGAGATTTGCCGATGGGGACATGCCTTATGGCCACCTAGTGGGGGATGCTGGTTACGCACTGGAGCCGTGACTGATGACAATCATCAGAAATGCACATTCACCTGAACAAGAACTCCATAATGACGCACAGACCAGAAACATAATAGAGCATGTGTTTGGGATGCTCAAGTCATGGTTCCAGTGCCTGGACACATCCGGTGGAGCCTCGCAGTACTCACCAGTTACATGTACCCAAATTGTCATCATATGTGCCATGCTAGACAATATGATCCTGCGGAAACAGTTGCAGCAGGAACAGCATGGGGCAGGGCCACAAAGCCCCCGGCCATTGCCAAGGCCTGCACAGGCACAGAGTGACTTGGAGGAGGAACAACCTGAATGTGCCTCAGTAGGCAGAAGAAGGCATGCCCAGTATGCCCAGGCCATGGCAAAGAGGCAATACATAGCACATACACTGACATGGTAGGAACCCAGGGAATGACACCTCTCTCTGACTCACAAAAACAGTAAAAGGGATGCCAAACATGACACTACCTGTGCTTAACCATGTATAGGGAGTGTACTATGTACATCCGACATAGTCAGCCCTCCAGCACCATCCTCAATACTGGCACAGCTACAAGGTAAGTCACTCTTCCTATCAATTGCCGAATGGAGTAGTATGTGTTGTTACTTGTATCTATGGTATGGATGTGAGCATGCAAGGGAAATGGGTGGCTAAATGGGATGCCAGCAGATAGTAGACACCTATAGTGGCAGCATGAGATCTGTAGCAAATACTGGTGCCACCGCAGTAGCCAGTACTAGACAAGGTAACAAAACTCACTGCAGGAAATGTGCTGGGCTACATGTGTGTCCATAGGACACACACATGCCAGTCAGGAAGGCTCACATACCCAACAACAAACGATGGACATGGCATGAATGTGGGCCCAGACATACAAGCAGTGCACAGGGGGAAGTACCCCAGCCAGACAGTGTATAATATGTAAATGTCAAATGGACAGACCCTTGGAATTGTATATACAGGTTAGCAGCACATTATTTGGGCTTGTAGTAGGGAATACCGATGTTGTCTGGCCAAACACTGGCAGACCACAAAGGTCATAGGTATGAAGTATTGAGAAACAGATAATGCCCCTTCACAAGCCAACATAAGTGGAATGCCTCATGCATATCAGTGAGTCAGACTCAAGTAGTGTCCATAGCACACATGCACCCAGCTCACCCCACCACCACCCACAGATATCTCTCCGGTCTTATCCCTGGTGTTGGAAATGAGTACAATATGACCCCCACCTCTGTATGGCAATAGCTAAAGAATGCAGCATGCAGGTGTATCCCTAGCTGTAAGCAGCATCCTGCCAGCATCCACACCACTGGATCAATAATGACAGAATATATTGGCATGAACACCTTGCACATCTACCCTGTCACCGCAAGGGAATATAGTGTATTGCAGTCTGGAACTGTAGGAATGACAGAATGCAATAGCCTGCTACAGCTGGCCTGCATCATTACCAAATGGCCTACAGTCCTCTGCCAAAGGCCTGTGTCTCACCAGTACTGCCAATGTATGTTATGTCATAGACTCCCAAATAACAACATAACACAGTCCACAGAACCCAAATGCAAGGCCATGTGGACAAATCTCAGTAACATGTCCACCATGTCCTACTGCATGAACTGTGGACCAATACCAAATTACTGTTGGGATGAGGTGATAACTATAGGGAACATATCAGATAATGTTTGCATAATGCTTGGAAGAGGATAGAATAATGGGGGGGGGGGGTAGCAGCATGGGCGGCATGGAGTGTGTGAAGTCCGAAACTCAGTCGTGTGCACATACTATCTCTGACTGCAAACACAAGAACGGCTGGCTACAAACCTGCTCGTAAACTACAATGTGAAGGGGTTATGTCCAGAATTATGACCCCTGCCTTTGGGTAACCTGTGTTAATCTGTACAGTTGAGAGGTATGGCCACAGAAGGATATGGCCATACTGTCACGCCAATGGATGTACAAGCATGGGATCCTCAGCCACCACTGTACCAAGGTGCTGAACCATTTACATAGACGCAGCAGCAAATTTCTGCAGCTTCCCCTCCAGAATGGCATGATTGTGCAAGAATATGTAAGCTGCTGACCACAATACTGGACACAGCTGCATTCACCCTGTGTTCCCCAGGACATCACTGCAAGCAAATATGTATACCTGACAGTACTTGATGACATAAAACATCACAGTGTAAAACAGTACATATGTCTGAATATCTCTGCTAAGACCAAGACCATGTAGCAGAAGCAGCACAGACACAATTACCTACAGTAACCCACTGTCCTTTGCCCATTTTGACCCCATATTGTCAACCGATCTACAGATATCCCGCAGAAACAGGTTGGTAGCTGTAGGTGTAGAACACAAAAGTGTGCACTGGAGTACAATTTACCTGGAATGGATTCACACATCCAATACAGAAGGTCATACTGGGCATGCTCCCACACTTAAGCCCATGCCTGGCAACAACAGTGGACCATACATATCTGACAGTCGCAGATGTTAGTGTATACACTCCTCAGTACGCACCAGTAATGCTTTGCACACACATTGGATAGGAATACACACATATATCCAAGGACAATACACTATAATAGGCCAAAAATACACATACAAAGATGTGTGGAAGAGTGACAATGACAAAGAGCCTCCCATCACGAGGTCTGTCCCACCCAGCATACATCCAATTGGCTAAAGCCACATGATGTTCAAATGTCAATCACCGTAGACATTTGCCTCTGGTATCCCTCAGCACTATAGTGCCTGTGGTGATTGTGCTAACTGTGTAACATGACTGTACAAGTCAGTAGTCATCTAGCAGTTGTATAAACATACCTGTGGAATATAAACCAGTGTGTGTCTGAGTGTTGTGTGTCTGCCTCTAGATGAATTGGTTATGGCCCATGCACACACACTGCACTCCCCATTGCCCTACTTTGGCAAGCCTGCTGATATTTTCACCTTGAAATACATCTTTGGGGAAAGAGTAGCCCAGTAATCTCTGTGATATGAATCACAGGCCTAAACCAGATACCCTATACTGACCGTCTGAAAATCATCCAGCTATACTCTGTCACGTATTGTGTTCTCAGAGGTGATATCTGCTTAACATACCATGCCATGTCAAACCCACAGCTGTTGGACATGCTACACTTAAAGAATTCCAAAACCTCACAGCCACATGCTCCAGGGATCCAAATCTTGTCATCACAATGAACAATACATGCTGGAGGAATGTGTTCCTGATCCAGAGACTACCCAGACTCTGGAATACACTTCCCATACATGTCAAGCAGAGTGCCTCTTTGGCCCTCTTCAAAAAGAACCTGGACGATTAGATGGGAGATAGGAAATTGACCCCGGGGATCATATCAGCTGCCCTGCTAGACAGGGGTCCAGGGAAGAAAATATTGTGGGAAAACATAGCCAGGGAATTGTCATGTCTAAGCATGTATAGGCCCTAGGGCTGATAGCCTAGTATCAAATTATGAACCTATGAACCAATGAACTTCACTTCCAATTGCCCAACCTTGACAAGGCTGCTGATGTCATTTACTTTGAAATACACCTTTGGGGAAGGAATAGCCCAGTAATCTCTGTGGCACATCCTATAACTGCATAATTCTGTAGAGTGATATACTAGTTAGGTAGGACTTCTATTCTCAGACATGGCAAGTGTAAACGTTTGTGTGTTTGTGTGTGTGTTTGTTTGTCTGTGTACAGAGTAATGCTTTTGAGGCCATTCACAGTCACTACAACCTCCATTGCCCTACTTTGGCAAGCCTGCTGATGTCATTCACTTTGAAATACACCTTTGGGGAAGGAGTAGCCCAGTAATCTCCGTGGTGCATCCTATAACTGTGTAATGCTCTAGTGTGATATACTAGTTAGGTAGGACTTCTATTTCCAGACATGGCAAGTGTAAAATGTGTGTGTGTTTGTTTGTCTGTGTATGGAGCAATACCTTTGAGGCCATTCACAGTCACTACAATCTCCATTGCCCTACTTTGGCAACCCTGCTGATGTCATTCACTTTGAAATACACCTTTGGGGAAGGAGTAGCCCAGTAATCTCCATGGCATGTCCTATAACTGTATAATGCTGTAGTGTGATATACTAGTTAGGTAGGTGTTCTATTCCCAGACATGGCAATTGTAGAAGTGTGCGTGTGTGTTTGTGTGTCTGTGTAGGGAGCAATGCTACAGAAGCCATTCACAGTCACTACAATCTCCATTGTCCTACTTTGGCAAGCCTACTGATGTCATTCACTTTAAAATACACCTTTGGGGAAAGAGTAGCCCAGTAATCTCCGTGGCACATGCTATAACTGCATAATGCTGATGTGTGATGTACTAGTTAGGTAGGAGTTCTAATCCCAGACATGGCAACTTTAAGACTTGGTGTGTGTGTGTGTGTGTGTGTGTGTGTGTGTGTGTGTGTGTGTGTGTGTGTGTGTGTGTGTGTGTGTGTGTTTGTCATTCGTATCCCATGTGGAGGTAGCTGTGAGTGTGTAACAAGTGGACTCATTGTGGAGTGGGTTTTGCAAATTTCTTATATGGTGGGCCTATTATATGTCACAATGTCCACCTTACAAGGCTAACAGATGTCAAACAGCAGAGAGGCTGGGCTAGACAATCCATGCCCCTACACGTGACATCAAGGCCTAGCAAACAATAGAGGCAACCCTTGTATTACCCAGAGAACACTCTTAACCCATGTCTCATACACAAACACACTCGGCTAGCAACAGCCAATATGTTGGTAGTTCCCTGCATATTGCCCACAGATAGTAACCATGGTGTGATTGCAGTGGACTACAGAGGTCATGGCACCCTGTCCCATCCCTACAATAGGCACATAATTGCATACAGTGCTCCTTCACTATGTTCACCACTGGACGCCTGCAACAACTGTAGAGCCAGCAGATGTAACCCACAAAGGACATACCATGCCTTATACACAGGCCCTGACACCAGGGAATACCTGTATCATGCTGTCAATGTAGGTGCAGGGTCAACCTGGTGTCCATTGCCAGTTCTCACCACATGAGACCAGGAATGGCACTTATGATGATAATCTGTGTACACAACATGCCCCAGACACCCCAAGTACACTTCCACATGTCACAAACCATGCATGAGGTATGTGTGCACATCCCAGACACCGTCCATGTCATGGACTATAGAACACATACATGGCAAGCATTGCACAGCACTGGTCACCCACAATAGTAACCCAGATGACTGGATGGTGAATACAATACCCACCTGTGTGGGCCAATACAGACACTACACCCCTGAGCCACACAGCAGACCATTGTCATGTGGCCTCATGCCAAGGTATACCCTTTACCTAGCCTTGTACAGGCTTCTGGCACAGTCAACCACTACACACCTGTGAAGCAATGCACCCATGTATGTCAGTACTGGCAACCTGTGTCTTTGTGTGTGTGGAGTATAATGATTTGGATGTCATTCACACTCACTACATCTCCCATTGGCCTACTGAAACATGCCTACTGATGTCAGACACCTTGGCATATCCTTTGCCCATATATCATCCTGATAACCCCTGTGGTGCATGTGATAGTTAGGAAGTCTAATCCTGACCCTACCAACTGTGATAATGTGTGTGAGTCCCTGAGAGAGTGTGGCTGTGTCAACCTTGGCACCTGTTCATGTGGACAGGCACGTGTACAACACCAACCTTATCCCTCCTTTATCAATGTTAAAGATGCCACTCACCATGGAATATACCTTTGGACAGCTCCCCAACATATAAGCTCTGTGACGCATGCAATAACTGCATAGACATGTGATAGCAATACATAGTCAGTCAGGGGTTTGAAACCCCATACTGGTAATTGTGTGGTACAAACATGCTTAGGTTTTACTCTCCCACCCCTTCCCTGTCTTACTTTTTCCCTGCTTGTCTCTCTCACTCTCTCTATGGTGGATGTGGAGGAGTACACCTGCTTTGCTTAGGCAGCAGCTTGTGTTTTGTAAGGGATGCTCATGATCAACTGATGGCCTTTGTACGAATTGCAGTCCCCCACTAGCTGACTGCATGGGGGACATCTGTGGTAACATTCCCATAGCCAATTGCATGGAAACACACTCTTATAACAAGGAACATCATGTGGGTGTTGTCCCTTTTCATTCACTGTGAGCAGGACTTCATGTCAGTGTTTGGCAAACAGCATCATAGATGGCAGTGGGATATACCTCTAACACATGCACTGTGGAGACATGGCAAAAAACAGGAGGGGAATGTTCCAGACATGACTACAGAATGTAAGTGTTGCTCTTCTGCATTTGGAGTAATGTTGGTTTAACAGGGTTCGTGTGAATATGGCTGGTTTACATAATTTAATACCAGTCATGACAGTGTTATGTGTTTGAGGAAACACCCACCTCTAGGGTTATTTGCAGACTGGCCAGTGTTTGGAGTCTTATGTGTCTTGTGTTACTCACAGTTCACCTATCTTAGAACTGCAGAAGCATAGTCTGAGGATTGCAGTTAGTACATGGTGACAGCCATGACAGTTACTGACTTCATATACCTCAAAGGACATATGTCACAACAAACCCTGTTACAACAGTAAATGTATGACGGTATCACGGGAACATACCAATAGTGGCCTAGTGATTGTGGCTCCAGCCACACGTCTGTCAACCTTTGTACGTAAGAGGTGCATATGTTCTGTACACCATTATGTATTGACATCATACCTGATAACAAGCCAGTCAGCTATCAGACTGCTAGACATGCTATGTATAGTAGGGTTTTTTTCTAAGGACATAACCTGGGCATTCTGTGGTTGTGTGTACAGTAGTAAGGCCTGTGTACTTACGGTGATTGTCGACAGTATGTGCATTGCGAATACGTACCTTGGCCTGTGTACAGACTGTGGTAGATGTCATTGTTCTTGGTTCTGTTCTATCTGATGTTACATGCTGCTCCAGTGTATGGTACCCTATCGGCTCACATGTTTGTAGGGCCAAACACACACATGTCTCATACCACAGACAGGCACTGCACCACACTGTGTCGTGACCCAGTATATGTAGGGTTAGTGTGTGAGTGGCACAAATGAGGATGGTGTTGATCAGGCAGTCCATATAGTGTAATATTAACCTTGCATTCCATATATGTCTGTGGCTGTGTTCACATTGGCTGTGGGTATGCACTTTCATACAGGTGTCTGTTACTCTGTACTGTGACATGCCTGTAGACCCTGCTATATTTGTAGGTACATGTGTAATCCCCCATGCGAAATGTAGGCTAGTGTTGTACCAGTCTGCCTGTAGTTTGCACAGTGCTTTGTTACATGCCTAGCAGCTTAGTGTAATTACCCAGTGTGATGTTATGTCCAGATATTTGCAAGATGTACTGCTGCCGGGCCACCATAACTGTTGTGTATTTCTGACAAAGCTGTGGGATGCTGTACAGATGTATGTCACTAACTTGCACAGTGCTTTGTTACATACCTAGCAGCTTAGTGTAATTACCCAGTGTGATGTTATGTCCAGATATTTGCAAGATGTACTGCTGCCGGGCCACCATAACTGTTGTGTATTTCTGACAAAGCTGTGGGATGCTGTACAGATATGTGTCACTAACTTGCACAGTGCTTTGCTACATGCATAGCAGCTTAGTGTAATTACCCAGTGTGATGTTATGTCCAGATATTTGCAAGATGTACTGCTGCTGGGTCACCATAACTGTTGTGTATTTCTGACAAAGCTGTGAGATGCTGTACAGATGTATGTCACTAACTACTTGGTAGTACGTGGCCATGTGACCTCTGCACCACCAGTTATTATGTGTCAGGACAGACAGGAGTCTGTGAATGCATAAACTGTGTGGGCATATGTAGTCCAATATTTACATGGTATACACATGTACATGGCTGTTAACATCTACATTGTCAGGCCTAGTCCACATGTCTCGCACTGAGGGGATCTGTGTACACGTCTGGACTGACCAGAGTGTGCCAGACTCTCCACATATAGTGGTACTGTACTATGATGTCCTTAGGATATCTGTCAGTAACAGATGGCATACATTTCAATAGCAGATGTGACCTCCCACACACAACATGTCTGTTAAAACAACCCATGTTACAGTAGCAACAATCAACATATATACTTGCTATACATACATGACATCCCCTTTCACTAAGAGGTTGAGACTATTGGTGCTGAGGTATGACTCCACTCCATGTTCTGGACATATGGTAAACATATATGTGTGTGTGTGTGTGTATGTGTATATATATATATATATATATATATATATATATATATATATATATATATATAGATACATATATATATATATATATATATATATATATATATAAAATAAATAAATATATATATATATATATATATATATATATATATATATATATATATATATATACATATACATATCTACATACATATATGGCTATATATATATATATATATATATATAAAAACACCTGCTAAGCATGGCTCAGCCCTGGTAACCAGTGCTCACATCCCAGTCTGATAACATAGCAGGGTAATGACATCTGTAATAGGTGTATGTAATGCCATGTACATAACATGCGTCTATGTGCTGTCATCACAGTAGCAAGGGGTGTGAGTCTCCTGTCTGGGACACGAGTATACATGACCTGTACAACACTCTTATCTGTGTGAATGTGTTACATAGAAGGGTAGTATTCCAGGTTATGTGCAGTCACACTGGCATATAGTGCATCATGATGTTACTACTGTTGACAGTGCTTTCCCAAGCAAGAGTAGATTTTATTTTATTTTATTTTATTGCATGTGTTTAACAGGAAAGTCCACTGGGTCTAAAAGAGCTCATTTTCAGTGGAGGCCCGAGGAGAAAAGCTCCAATGAGATATAGAAAAAAATATAAACATTAATTAGTACAGACGCAGAAACAGTGTTACAGATAGTAAATATAGTAACATATACAGAATATATACATAAAAGCAGGAATCTAGTTTGTTTGATTACAGTAATATATACATAAAATATACATTAAAGCAGAATTCAATTAATTAAATCAGAGTGGTATAAACAGAGATATATTAATCAGTATTATTGTACCAGTACAAACAAGTGAAGATAAAAATAAATATGGAGAAAGTATCATCAGTCACTAGTAGCAAAAGACATAGGAGTTTAGTAATCATATAAGGAGAGTGAAGTGGTTAGGTTATAGAGCAGGAACATAGCCAGAAAGAGTTAAGATGATTTGTCAGTGTTTGTTTGAAGGTGGTGGTGCTACCTGTGTTTCTTATAGAAGGTGGAAGTGAAAGTTCCATAGTTTGGCGATGGTGAAGGAATAGAGGAGTTGACCAGCAGGTAAGGTGGGCTTATCTACTTTTAGAGGTAGATGATTTTCAGATCTTAGATGCCTGCTGGAATGGTATTTGGCAAGTAGAGTTGAGAAAGCAGGACAGTCTGAGGGTCTGTAGATTATTTTGTGCACAGTAGTTAGTTGGGTGAATGAGAGATGGTGTGGGAGATCCAGCCACCTTAATTGTTTCAGTGACTTACAGTGGTGGGATGAGAATTTGGCCTTGGTGGCAAATTTTGCTATTCTGTTGTAACACATAGCAAGTTTGGATTTTGTAGAATTTTGGATATTAGTGAGGAGAGGGGCACCATAAAGGAGAGAGTGTAATAAAAAGGCAGTTGCAAGGGTTTGTACAGTAGAGAGGATAAGGAAGTGTTGGCGCCTGTAGAGCATACCAAGCTTTTGGTGTGTTTTTTTGATGTTATTGTTTATGTATAGGTCAAAGTTAAGGTTTACATCTATAATAATGCCTAGTAACTTAGTGTGTGGGACAACTTCTATAGTGTTATTGTCTTGGGCTTGTTTAGTGAAGAGTTTTTTATCAAATGGAGTGGTTTTCCTAGGAGTAATAATTACTAGTTTAGTTTTTTTTTTTGGATTTAGGGCAAGATGATTGTTAAGCATCCAAGATTCAGTAGATATGAGGGTGTTCTGGGTAATTTACTGGAGTTCAGAACTGGAATTTGCAGTGCATATTATTGCAGAGTCATCAGCGTACTGTATTACTGAGCATTGTGGGAGAGTGGTGTGAAAGTTGTTAACAAAGATGCTAAATAAGAGAGGACCAAGTATGGAGGTACCCCTGTGGAAGTATTGAGGAAGGGAGAATAAGACTGTTGCCATTTGGTGGATTGCTGCCTATTGGAGAAATAGTTGTTGAACCACTGTAGGGTAGGGGGAGAAATGTGGAGCGTGGATAGTTTAGAGAGTAGGATAGTGTGGGAAATGGTATCAAAAGCTTTGGAGAGGTCAAAGAAAATTGAAGAAATTATTTTACCAGAATCCCGTGCCCAGTTAACTGTATCAAGGAAGGATAGGAGGGTGGTAGTGGTGCTGTGTCCTGGTATGAAACCATGCTGACTGGGTGATACAATTTGATTTTCATGCAGGTGGTTGAGGAGTTGGGCATGGATGCATTTTTCCAGGATTTTAGAGAGGGGTGAGAGAATTGCTATGGGTCGAAAGTTTAAGGGGGATCAAAGGTGTTTTTGTTGGTGCCACCTTTGTGTAAGGGGAGAATGAATGTTTTTTTTCCAGATGTCTGGGACAAGGGAATCTTTCATTGATCTGTTAATGAGTATGCTGATGGGATAAGCTATAGAGTTTGCTGCTAGCTGCAGGAAGTGTGGGGGTAGACTGTCAGGGGCCAGAGTACAGGGTTTTACCTTAAGTAAAAGTTTTTTTATTGTACTGGTAGGTATGTGGGAGAATTTTAGGTTAGAGATGAGGGTAGGATTGTTTTCTGTGATAATTTGGTCATCAGCTGTCTTGGTGGTGGTGGTATTAACTGTAGGAAAGGTGGCTGTTAGGTTAGCTATGGTGTCAGTGAAGTAGGAATTGAAGAGAGTAGCAAGTTCAATGGGAGTTTGGATTGCTTTGAGAGCCTGGGTGTAATAGTTGGCTGATGGAGGACCAGAATTTTTGGGGATTATTTTTATGTTGGCTTTGTAAGTGGAAGAAATTGTCTTTTTTATCAGTGGTTATTAGACGTTTTGCCTGGTTACAGAGTTGCTTGTAATGTAGTAGAGTTGAGGGGTCTTTGTTTTTCTGCCATGATTTCCAGATTTTATCCCTTGTGGACATTACTTCTTTGGTGGATTTTGAGAGCCAGCATGCATGGTTATGTTTTATTCATTTTTGGCAGGTGGGTGCTTGCCTATTTAGGATGTCTAGAAATGTTGAGTTAAAGAATTCAACAGCCTCATTAACTGGTAGGGATCTGAGGGGTTTCCAGGTTACTTTAGCTAAGGTTTCACTAAATATGGATGATTGGAATTTAGTAAAATTTCTGGTAGATTTGTATTGGTGTTGGCCTGTGTTTGCAGTAGTTTTGCGTATGATATATGCTGGGTGGTGGTCACTAATGGTATTAGGTAGTATGCCTGCACTGATGACATTGAAAGGGTGGGACACTAATATCCAGTCTATTGTGGACCCCCAGTTGTAATTTTTGTGAGGTCTGGTGATGTTTTCAATTAGTTGGGAGAAGCTGTAAATATTTATGTTTATTGAGGGGTTGTTGTGGCCTATATCTAGCCAATCGATATTTACATCACCTAGAATGATGGTTTCATTATCTATATTTTGGGAAGTCCAGGCAAGTATGTTTTATAATATTGGTATGTTGTTTCCTGGGGGAATATAAAGAGCAATTATGCAAATGGTTTTATGGTGGTTAAGTTTTAATACAGAAATTAATACTTCGGCTGGGGAGAAGTTGGGTGTTGGTTTTGAGTTGGGGATTAATGTGCAATTGCTAGCAAAAAGTATTGCTACTCCTCCTCCTCTCTTGTTGGGTCGATTGACTCTCAGGCATGAGTAGCTTGGGGGGAGAAATTCATTCTCTTTTATATATGATTTCAACCAGGTTTCCGTAGCTGCTATAGTATCTGGGTTGTACTTAGAAATCCAGGCATGGAGTTCAGGTATCTTGTTTCTAAGGCTTTGGAGATTTATGGCTGACAGCATAAGAGATTTGCTAGGTTTGCTGGAGCTGAGAGGGGCTGGGCCTGGGTTGGGTTGTACATCACCACACTGGGAAATATTGCTTTGGCAAATTGTGTAGGTTATACTTCTCAGCTTTTTCCTAAAAATGGTGTATTTGCTGCTGGTGGTATGACAAAGGGAGTGTCTTTGGAGAGGTAGAATTTTCACTTTGTATAGTACAGAGGTATTAGCTGTGAATAAGCTAGGGTGGATGTCTGAGTAACTTGATAATTGTGGGTTATGTGTGCTGGTTCTACAGGTAGGTGCAGGAGGTATGTTGGGTGTCTGTAAAGTTGTGATTATTGTTAAGAGAGAGAGTGTAAGTGAGAGAAGCAAGATCAAAGTAATAGTTGTGATGGACATGATGGTGGTTGAGTGCAGTGAGATAAAGAATATGAGCAGGATAGAAGTAGTTTAGAGGATGGAGTATTATATGGGCTTATTTAGAAATGGGTGGGGAGGTAGAGTACAATAATGAGGAGGTATGATAGGGGAATAATTATGGGGGGTTATGGGATAGGTGGAAGAGAAGTATGGGAGGGGTCAGGCAGGTATAAGGTTGATGTTATGGGGGGAGGGTGGGGATAGGGGCAGGGAGCAGGTTCAGCCCCACAGGGAGAAGACCTGAAAAAATTATCAGTTTAAAGGTGAGTACTGAGCTTAAAATATCAGTATCTAACAAAAGCTTAACTGAAGTAGCTCTGGAATACTTTAATTTACACTGCAGGCACATAAACAGGGCTGTTTGGCAGTTTTAGAGAGAGTTGTGATTAGTCTGGAGACTATGCTGAAAGTAAAAGCAAAATATACTAATGAAACAGTAAAGGCTTGGGACTGTGTGTGTGTGTGTGTGTGTGTGTGTGTGTGTGTGTGTGTGTGTGTGTGTGTGTGTGTGTGTGTGTGTGTGTGTGTGTGTGTGTGTAAGGCTGATTCAAGGTATTGGCCCAATCTAGTGTCAATTGGCTGGAACCCTTCACTGATGGTGTGCATATACCTTTTAAGCCTTAAAACTAAACTAAAACAAAAATTAAGTTGCAATTCACCTATTACAACAGAAAAGCTGTAGGGTGTCAGGTTCTTGCTTCCTAGAGTTTTATTTAGTTACGATAGTCAGCTTCATTGGATGAAGTGGAAAATGTTTATTGTAGTTAATCCCAAGTGGGGGGTGGGGGCCACGCATAAAAGAAACCCATGCAACTATTACAACAGAAAAGCCGTAGGGTGTCAGGTTCTTGCTTCCTGGAGTTTTATTTAGTTACGATAGTCAGATTCACTGGATGAAGTGTAAAATGTGTATTGTAGTTAATCCCAAGTGGAGGGGGTCACACATGAAAGAAACCAATGCAACTATTACAACAGAAAAGCTGTAGGGTGTCAGGGTCTTGCTTCCTGGAGTTTTATTTGGTTACGATAGTCAGCTTCACTGGATGAAGTGGAAAATGTGTATTGTAGTTAATCCCAAGTGTGGGGGGGTGAGGTTCACGCATGAAAGAAACCCATGCAACTATTACAACAGAAAAGCTGTAGGGTGTCAGGTTCTTGCTTCCTGGAGTTTTATTTAGTTACGATAGTCAGCTTCACTGGATGAAGTGGAAAATGTGTATTGTAGTTAAACCCAAGTGGGGGGTGGGGGTCACGCATGAACCAACCCATGCAACTATTACAACAGAAAAGCTGTAGGGTGTCAGGTTCTTGCTTCCTAGAGTTGTATTTAGTTACAATAGTCAGCTTCACTGGATGAAGTGGAAAATATGTATTGTAGTTAATCCCAAGTGGGGGGGTGGGGGTCACGCATGAAAGAAACCCATGCAACTATTACAACGGAGAAGCTGTAGGGTGTCAGGTTCTTGTTTCCTGGAGTTTTATTTAGTTACGATAGTCAGCTTCACTGGATGAAGTGGAAAATGTGTATTGTAGTTAATCCCAAGTGTGGGGGGGGGGGGTCATGCATGAAAGAAACCCATGCAATAGCTATGCATGCACAATGAACACAGGGGCAGGGAACCTAAAGCAGTTATAGGATGGAAAATAAATATCTAATTGTAGTACTGGCAACAAACACCCCTGCATGCATAGCTGGACTTTGAGTCTTTACTGCCGTGTTACTGGTTTGTGAGCTGTGTCACATTATATATTTCTTTCTGGATAATGATCTGACATGGAAATTAACTGTAGACTACTGCCTGTATAGCACATCAGTGAGGGCTGCCATCATGTAGTAATGGCATACCTATCGGTGTCAGATGTCTATCTGTCAACACATTCATACTACTACATAGCTAGTTGGCGAGCTGATGTCTGTCAGTCCCTGTACAGATGTGCAGATATCAGGTATCCAGCTTGGATACGTACAGGCAACCTATGCTTGACTGACACTGACATGTCTGCCCAGCTGTGTTACAACTGGCACAGATAGGACACAACACCTTGTATGCACCACGTGCCATGGATACCTCCACTACACTACCACAGTCAACAGAACATGCTTGAGTACAGGTATCCAGGACAGACACTAACCATGTTATGAAATACATGTTGTATACATGTCAACTGGAGCACCTCACTGGCCATTTGCAGGAAGCACCTAGAGGATTGGCTGATACATGTCACTCTCACCCTGAGGGTCACCACAGTGGTGTCTGTAGATAGACTGCCTGCTGACACATGGCAAGTGGCATGATACCACTGTACACACATCCCCTACACTTCCCATCTCTCCATGGACAATAGCCAGGTACACACCTATGAACACCTGCACTGATGCACCCCAGTACTGACAAATGTGTACGTGTGCATTACTGAGGATATCAGTGTCTGTGTGTTCATACACCTGTAGTTGGGAATACCCTGAGGCCCTTCACACCCACTGCAAAATCCATTGCCATAGTTAGATGTGGCTGCTGCTGTACCGGACATTACATGTACCTTGTTACGCTCCTCCCCAAGGGCTACCTGGGCCTTGCAGTACCAGCACAACACTGTTGTACAAATGGGTTGATAAGCATGGGATACCTACTGAGTTCTGGCAAGTGTGTGTATGTGTACATGTGCATATATATGTAGGGTACAGCATTCCGTGGCCACATACTCTTATTACAATACGCATTGCCACACAGTATTAGGGATAGTGATGTTGCATCACCCTACTATGCCTATGGCATGTGTGTTAGATGGATATCCCTGTAGTAGCACTCTTGGGATTGACAAGGGGTTGTATTGCAGTCCTGATCAATGTGTGATGGTGGGTATGTCAGAGTGTCATCATGGGTTCCAGTGCATACAATATCCACAGAGGGGTGTAGATACTGGGTATACTGTCATTACACCATGGCACCCCTGGTATATGTCCCGTGTACCACTATATGGTGACCACTGTCACCATCAAACATACAGGTAACTGATAACACTATCCAGCCCAGTTATGCATGTGCTGTGTGCAGCCTACCTTATGATACACTGACAAGTTAGTTAGCACTGATAGGCCCAGGTCTCTTGGATGTGTGTTTGACTGTTATGTGTTTGTTAATGTGTATATGATTGTATGTCACACTATGTATTGTCCATATACAACCATTACATCCCCCATTACCATACTGTACATGCCTGGGGATGTTCTGTATGTAACATGTAACCTGGAACACACCTCATTCTAAACACTGTGTGGTGTGCGCAGTTAAAGCCACACACATCAGTAGCACTACGTACCTAGGTAGGTGTCTAGTCCCAGTGTTGCCAAGTAAGATTGTGTGTGTATGCGGAGGGATCTACTTCAGGTTCCTGAATGTACATGTCCCAGGGGGTCATCTGTCCATTTGGCACAGGCAGTAACTGTTATACAGACCTGTGACATTTGTTCAACTGTACCAGGATATGGCACAGCCATGGTGTCACCACAGTGCCATACCCCTTGTGAGATATGACAGCAGACCATCCTCCTGCTGATACATGTACACCTACAACACAAATTGATAACATTATGGAGACCACAATCACTCAGTGTTACTAACAGCTATAATGCATCATGGCTGGACAACTACACTACCTGACATGTAAGCATTAAATATTACTGCTGACAACATGTTACACAGCAGTACATTGGTACATTGTAGTACAGTCACCATGTGCATCAGAACCATATTAGCCTGTCCCTGCATTGATGTTATGGATGACAGGGATGTGGCACAGGTATCATCATATGCACAGGGTGTGTTGTTGGTTTGCCAGAGACCTATGGTGGGCCATACATTTGACACCATGTGTGTGAGTGAGGGGTGTAAGTTACTGATATGGCTGTGGTGATGTGGTGTGTGTCTGTATGGGGTTGCCCTAGGTGTGTTTGTACGGGGTGTGGGTATGCATGCACACAGTTCTGCCATGTGGCTGCCCTATACAGGTGTTTGTTGGACAGCTGCAGACCATACCTGGCAGGGTGTGCAGTTCACCGCCTCCGGCTACGAACATGGGAACTGCGCCTGCCAAAGGTTCCACAGGCATGTACATGTACAAGCCTCAATATGCTACTATCCCCTGACTGTGCTTCAACACACCTAGAATCATTTTCAGTGTCTGTATGGACACCAGCATCAGATTCCATGCAGGAGGGACCCTGACCCACCTCGCCACCTATGAGGAGAAAACAAGAAATCCACTTTAAGACCTGTACGTCGTTGCTTAACAGTACACACACACACACACATACACACACACACACACACACACACACACACACACACACACACCCTGACATTCCACCATAATACCTACATGTCCCTGAGTTTACAGACTGTCCCAAGTTTATTCATGGAAGTTCCCCATCCTGCATCACACTTGGAAACGTACACACATTATAGGTTCATAAGTTCATAGGTTCATACTAGGCTATCTGCCCAAGGGCATTTATAAGCCTAGCCAGAGTTTTGTGGCTTTCGCCACCCCTTTAGTTTGGAGGATACTATGCCCATTATTTTGCTGTGCCTCTGTCAAGCAGTGACACTGAGATAATCCCTGGGGTATATCTGCGATCTCCCATCCATTTGTCAAGATTTCTCTTGAACAAAGCCAGCGAGGTGCTCTGCCTCACATGTACCGGGATTTTGTTCCACAGCATAGGGAGTCTCTGGGTGATGAATCTGTCCCTCCAGCACGTCCTATTAATAACCGTGTCAAGGTTTAAGTCTCCCGCCCTTGTAGTTCTGAGGGATCTAGGTTTTTTGAGGTGAAGCATGTTCATCAATTCTGGGTTGGACATGGCCTTGTATGTCAGGCACAGGTCACCTCTGAGCAGACGGTGGCGACTGAATAGAGCTGGAGTTCCTTCAGTCGGGCAGCATAGGACATATTTTTGAGACCCTTTATCCTTTTGGTGAGGAACTTTTGGGGCCTTTCCAGTTGCTGCAGGTGTCGTGTCAGATACATTCCGAATGGGGCATTGTACTCAATCATTGGTCTGATGAGTGATGAGTACAGGGGGACGATGACCTCCCTTGATCTAGATGTGAATCCTTTCATGATCAGGTGGGCAATGTAGAAGGTCTTCCTAACAACTTTGGCAACGTCAGTGTCAAACGAAAGGTTATTGTCAACCTGGGTCCCCAGATCCCTGATAACCTCTTCTGTGCTTAGTGGGTTGCCGCCTATATGGTAGCTAGGGGTAACCTTGTTTTTCCCGAAGGGTATGACTATGCATTTTTTGGCATTTAACTTTAGGCCATGGCTCTGGCACCAGTTATCTGTTTCTATAAGACCCTTCTGAAGGATATCTGTGTCAGATGTGTTTTCAACTATGGCGCCCAGTTTGCAGTCATCTGCAAATTTTGTCAGCCATAATCCTCCTGTATTTGCTTGTACTTCTGAAAAGTAGATGCCGAACAGGAGTGGGCCCAGGACTGAGCCCTGTGGGACACCACTTGTGACAGGCTTTGAGTCTGACATGGCGCCAGCAACTCTGACCCTGTGGGTTCTGTCACTTAGCCAATTTGCAATCCATCTTGTGACGTATGGGTTTACATTTAAGCTGATGAGTTTTTCAATGATACCTGAGTGGGGTATTGTGTCAAAAGCCTTTGCCAGGTCAAGGTAGGCTGTGTGGACTGCTTTCCCTCATCAATGGCCTTGGTGACTGTTTCGAAAAAGTCAACCAAGTTTAAAAGGCATGATCTGCCTTTGACAAAGCCAAACTGGGTCGGATCCAAAGTCTGCAAGTCCCCTATGTCTTTATTTATGAGTTCCATTATGATCCTCTCCATAGCTTGCAGATCAGGCTTGTCAAGCTGATGGGACGGTAATTTCCAGGGTCGGTGGAGGCACCGCCTTTGTGAAGTGGGACCACAGTTGCCGTACGCCACTCCTTAGGCACGTATCCTGAGGTGAGGCTAAGATTAAACAGCTGCCCTAACTGTGGGTTTAATTCCTCATTGAGTTCATGGAGCACACAACCGGGGACACCATCTGGTCCCATGGATGCTGTGTTCTTTGCCTTGGAGAGAGCAGTTCTCACCTGAGCTAGAGATGTTTGGGAGGCTACAATCCTCTGGTATAGATATCTCACCTTTGTGGGGAGGGGAGAGTTTGCACTGAACCTGTCAGCCAGTATGTTGGCAATGTCTGTAGGTTCAGTAATTTTTACATCATTTTGAACTAATTCTGAGCATGTCTGGGAGTTTCCTCCCAGGTTTCTAACATAGCTAAAGAAGGCCTTATGATTGTCTTTTGAGTCCTTAGCGACTTTTCTCTCAAAATTTGCCTTGGATGATTTTATGAGAGATCTTAGTTTTTTACTTATAATGATCAAAGGTGTTTTCCCTTTTAAGGATTTTGCTCTATCTTGTAGTAGCTTCCTCCTTTTGTTGTAGAGCTTGTTTATGGCTGGGGTCCACCAGACTGGACGCTTGCCTTTGGTACAAATAGTCTTTATTTTGTTTGGGATTGCCTGATCCATGCAGGCCTGTAGGTGCTGGTAGAAGGCATTTGTAAGTGATTCAGTGGCTTGAGTAATGGTTTCCGCAGGCTCGGGGGCCTTAAAAGAGACCACACCAGTCTTTAGAAGTGTGAAGTCAGCTTTTGAGAAGTTCTTCACTTTGGTGTTTTTTATCTCAGGTGGGGGCGGGATGTGGACTTCCAGTGAGATTAGTTTATGGTCTGGTCTCACCAGTGAGGGGTATACTTCCGGTGTTGAACATTGTGACCCCATGTTCGTGATGATGAGATCTAGTATGTTTTCTCCTCTTATGGGGATGGTGACTAGTTGTTCCATGGCATTTGAGTTTATGAACTCTAGGAACCTTTGGGCTATTGTGTTGGGGCTTGAGTAGTGATCCCAGACTATATTCGGGTAGTTGAAGTCACCTAGTATGATGGTGTTTGGAGATACATTTATCCCCTCCAGTGTTTTCAGGAAAGCTATGTGAGGTTCCTGAGATTGAGGGGGTGGCCTGTAACATGCTACAAATTGCAGAGCAGTCTTGCCTATGGTTAATTGCACCTGGATGGTCTCCGATGCATTGTGCATTGCCACCAACCTTGAGGTGTGGGTGTCCTTGATGAATATAGACACCCCCCCTCCTTTCTTGGTGTTGTCCGGATTTTGGGGCCGGAACGCATGATATGAGGTAAAACCTGATAGTGCCGGTGTGCCCTTGGGAGCCTTGAACCAGGTTTCAGTCACAGCACAGACATTGATGTTCTCCATACTGAGAAGGGCCTCGAAAAGTGCATCTTGAGGTTGAGACTTCTAGCATTGAGCAGCATTACCCTTAGTTTTTTTCCTTTTTTGTGTTCTAGGGTGGTAGGTTTAGGATTTGAGCCTTGCCTAAAAAAGGCACTATGGGGGTGGCAAGAGCCTTTGCCAATATCCAGAAGCCCAGGGGTGACAGGTGCAAGCCGTCCCTTGCGAAGCAGCGTGGCTTGTCCAGCATGTCATCCCAGGCAGACAGACATTGGATCCCCTTTGAATGACACCAGAGTTTAAGCCAATTATTAAAGCTGATCATCTTGTCTCTGTATTGTGGCATCATTCTTGGTGAAGGTAGGATACGGCTCAAGGTCAGGGTCATACCTGCCTGGGCTACATAATTAGAGAGCTCCTCTATGTCTCTTTTCATGTAGTCCAAGGAGGTACGTCTCAGGTCGTTCACACCAGCGTGTGAACATTAATACCAATCGTTAATGTAACATTCTTCTAATTGCCCAGACAAGTGATCACAAAACATGACCTGTTACTCCATTACCTCTGACTTGATTGGAGTCGGTTTTACAAGGACTCACTGCTGTCATCCAGTGTTCACTTTGAGTATGTCCGGACATCATGAGCATGGCCCCATATGTTAGGGGCTACTATGGTCACTCAATAATGTCATGCACGGGAGTGTCATACGTAACTATTGCTCAGTAGATGCAAGATCTGTTGCTCAATCAACTTATTATGTGGACAACAGTAATATTTGGATACACTCATTGGTGTTGTCTAGTAATTCCCCAATGCATCTGTAGTGCTGCATATATGGGTAGTCTTTCACCTTTCTACTGATTGCAATTTTAACAGTATACCTGGTATCTAGTTTCCCTCCCAATGCATGTTACATGCTACAGACATTATTATACTATCAGCTGTCCTGAGATTACATATCAGACAAGTATTCTTGGTATCTCATGTGTCAGTCTATGTCCATGTACTGCACAATTCCAAAGGGAAGTAGTGACGTATGAACAACCCCACAATCACACATGTGCATACATGGACACCCACACAAACACACACACACACATACATACTATATGCATCAAACCCCCTCCACTCCACCAGATGGCACTTACAAACAAAATAACCCCCCCCCACACACACACACACACGTACAGGTGAGGCTGCACGAAGATATTACACACAGACCTCCCATTACCCATCTGTCAACTTGCATAACATATGGTACTCAACAGCATGCAGTGCAGCTATAGTCAATCCATGCTAGCAACAGTATACATGTGTGTGATGCATGGGCTGTGTTAGTAGGGGATGTCCTTTCCCCTGGAAAACACTACACCTATGTACACAGTATTGCTGTGCACCTGTTCAGCACCCTGCCATGTACTGTGCACCATACCTCACAGGTGTACACACCATTGCTGAATGTGTATTACTGTGTCAGTTATGTCTGCTCTGCTGCTCACAGCCCCTATGTGTGTGTCCAACACATACCTGGGATGATATGTGGACAGATGTCATTTGTGAATGCCTGATGTCTGATTTACAGATGTCATCATCAGCGGTGCATGTACGACCAATACGATAATATTACACTGACAACCGTCAAACCGTACTGTGGCTATGGGGAGTGTACACACCCTTATTGATATGATGCCCTCTTCCTTGATATGTCATGGGACCACATTACTGCATATGTTAACATTACATGAGCCTGATATGTGACATATGTCCTGTACAATCAAATGCAGTGTCAAACAAATGCTTTAGTTGTGCTGAAGCTGACTGAGATACATACACTTCGTGGGTGCATATATGTGCACACCCTTATCATGATGGTTTGTTGCACCTACTGTTATGTGTACTACAGCAGACACTATTCCTGGCAGGGGTATACTAGCATGGGCCATCTGCATTTGCTAGTATATGGTCAGTCTTCCCTACACTTGTCCCCCAACTCTGCATGAATGCAAGGTCAACTCATGTGCATATGATGTACTAGTAACCTCTACTGATGCAATCAGGAAACTGTATGCTACTTCATATTAACTGTGTGCAGTCGGAAGTTGTGTTTCCCACCAGGTTATTTTATAGTGGATTACTGAATAGGCACATGTAGCTTCTATGGATGCAATCTTGTAAATATACACTACGCTATATTAAACTGTGCTAGTTGCTTGGTAAGTGGTACTTTGTTATCACTACTTTCTGTTTCATTAAACGCACAACTGTTTTAGCGTTTTTAGCACATGGTTTGCAATAGCTGTTTGGGGCTCTACTGTGTCATTTAATTGGCATGTTTGTAAATGTCGCTAATGCCCTCAATTGATAATTGTTTTTAAGTATGGTGTACCTTTGCTTGAGGGTTCTACATTAACTGTTGTCATAATTTTTTTGTCTTCTCTCTCCATTGCTTCTTCTAGCTTAGGCTCCTGCCTATCCTATTCTAACCCACCAACAGTGCCCTCCCAGAGGCTCTTGCCAAGAACCCATAAAAAGGACTCTTGCAAAACCAACTAAGAGGTCATACTGCTCCCTGAGCACAACTCCTAACAAGACTTTAGTAAAGTATGTGTACTGCTTAATACCTTGTAGTAATAATAAACATTTTACACCAGGTCACAGCTTTACCTGCCAGGCTAGCCAGCAGCCACAACCCCTCTCTCCCACACTGGGTAACTATACCCCTTTCTACCTTTTTATATTTCTCCTCTATCTTGGTCCATGATATCTGCCTTCTTTCCTTCTACCTGATATCTCTTTCTGGGTCTACCACCAGAGTGGTGCTTCTCTCCCAGGTCCATCCATCTGTCCTCACTCCTCCTTAAACACCCCTCTCTACCCCCTTATAAAACCTCTCACCTTCTCCTACTTGCCTTCATCCATATATCCACCCTCCACTCCTTTCTCCCTCAGTTTCCTTCCTCTCACAATTCACTGCAAGCTTACCTTTGACTACCACTTCTACTGATTGTCTTCCTCACATTCTTCTCCTTTGGCTCTTTGGCCATATATCCACCCTCCACTCATTTCTCCCTCAGTTTCCTTCCTCTCACAATTCACTGCAAGCTTACCTTTGACTACCACTTCTACTGATTGTCTTCCTCACATTCTTCTCCTTTGTTTACTCCTCCTGTTCGGGCTCACTCCGCCCCTCCCTACCCTGCCCCCCATTCCCACCCACCCCCAGTACATCGTCCTTTATCCCTCCACAAACCACACCCACTGCCACACTACTGCAATCAGTATCCCACTTCCAAAACCACACCTCTTTTTTCCGCCAAAACCAATTTCTATTCAACTTCCCATCATTATCCTGCATAACCAACTGCATTCTATTCCCACTCCCAAACCACACCCCCTCCAATCTATTGCATTCTCCATACACTAACTACTACCTAGATAACATCAAGTTCCTATATACATGCTATCACCTATATACCATACTTCTCTATTTTAATACTACCATTCTATTAACTCTTTCCCATCATGCTCTCTAAACACTCCTTCCTCTTCCTTTCACTATTACTACTCCTCACCTTATCTTCTTTCTACCATCTTTCTCAGCCCACAATTTCAATCCACTTCCAACCCTTTCACATAACTAATCCTCACAACTCACCTTTCTCACACTCATACTCTCTTATTTCCCCCAATTTATACCCCTCAGAAAACCTCCTTCTTTTTCGACACAAAGTTATCTCCTGCCATACTAACCCTATCTCCATAACTACTAGCAAAGCCCTTCATTTCACAAAAGAACCCAATCTCATCTCCTTGCTAGTTACTCACCTAAACAATTCCATATTACATCTGATTAGCACTCTCACATCTGGAGACATCCATCCAAACTGGCCCCACCACTATAACCTACAATTAAATCCCTATTACTCACTTCCTTTAACTCCCAAAGCATAGTAAACAAAGTCCCAAACCTTCATGCTTGGCTCACACACAATAAACCTGACATCCTGACTATTTCTGAAACCTGGCTAAAACCACACATTAAAGACTCTGAAATTGTTCTCCAAACTACTCCATCATAAGAAAAGACAGACCTCATAAAAAAGGTGGGGGAGTAGCCCTCCTATTTACTTCCTCCCTAGTAGTTACTCCCTACAACAAACCTATTCCACACTTTAACATGAACTTCTCCTCACCCTATTACAAATCAATAAGCATAAACACATATGTATAGCTTCCCTTTATATCCCCCAGGTGATAATATCTCCACACTCGAACTTATCCTTTCCTGGCTATCCAGTAACATTAGTAATGAAACCATAATCCTAGGAGATGTAAATATTAACTGGGCCCTTATCCAGACTCCTACAAATCCTATTAACATCAACCTCTACAATTTCTCACAACTGATCACTTCAGTAACTCACCCTGCCAAAAACTCCTCCAATGGGAGTATATTGGATTGGATTCTAGTCTCCCATCCTCACTATTTCACCAACAGTGGCACTCTTCCCGACCCACTTGGTGACCACATACCCACCTTTACCCACCGGCTTCCCACTATCCTCCAACGAACCCACAACTACATTACTATCCGTGACCAAAAAAACTTCAACCCAATAACCTTTTCAAGCTCATTACAAGCAATTAACTGGAATTGTTTAAAAACACTACCCCTAGACAATGCTGTCTCACACTTTAACTCAACATTTTTAAAATTACTAGACTCCCAAGCTCCCTTACGGACAAAGAGAATAAAAACTAAATCAGCCCCATGGCTCTCCAAAAGTACTCTTGCTACCATGAGACAGAGAGACAAAGTCTGGGCACGCTACCAAAAAACACAAGACAGCACCACTTACTTGAATATAAAATGCTCCAAATAAAGTAAAAACTCATTACTTCTGATCGTCAAAACTACTTCTCTACACTCCAAAACCATAATAAAACAACCTCAAAAGTTCTGGAAAGGGATCTCTACTCTCCTCCACCCTAGCAAACCAGATACTCCTACTCCAGATCCAAATGCTCCACTACTTGATTTAGCCACCCAATTTAATTCTTTCTTTATTGACTCTATTTCCAAATTGACCTCCTCATTCTCCAACACCTCCCTGCTATCCAATACTCCCTCACCCACCCCTACTCTCTCTACTTCTATACCCTACTCCCCACCCACTAACTCCCCTACCCCCTTCTATAAACTCCATCCTCATCTACACCACCCCATAATTTCCCCTCTCCTGACTGCACCCTCTTCTCATTAAATCACATACTTACATCTACTATAAAGAAACTACTTCAGAAATTGAAACCATGTACCAATGCTCCTGACAATATCCCTTCTTACTTTCTCAGAATAGCAGCTGAAACTCTTGCCTACCCTATTAGCATCTTAATTAACCGCTCCCTACAAGAATGTACAGTTCCCCAAATCTGGAAACAAGCCTTTATTATACCTCTACACAAAGGTGGCAACAATAACAACATTACTAATTTCCATCCCATAGCCATCCTGTCCCCCATTTCAAAACTCCTAGAAAAATGTGTCCATCTTCAACTCCTTCCTCACCTCCTAGACAACCATCTTATAACTCCCACACAGCACGGTTTCAGACCTAACCACAGCACTATGACTGCCCTCCTCTCCTTCCTTGAAATTGTAAATAAAGCCCGTGACTCTGGACAAATTGTTTCCACCTTACTTCTTGACCTCTCCAAAGCCTTCGATACTATCTCACACAGCCTGCTCTTAACTAAACTCTCCAAACTTTACCTAACTTCCACCTCTTTGAACTGGTTCTCTAGTTATCTATCTAACAGAAACCAAGCTGTAAAATGGAAAAAAGCTACCTCCACTTTCCTTAGTACCCCTACAGGAGTTCCACAAGGCTCCATACTTGGTCCTCTTCTCTTCAATATTTTTATTAACGACTTAAACAAATCAATCCCATACTCTAGCATCATCCAATATGCAGATGATTCAACTATCATCTGTTCTGCCTCTTCTATCACTACACTACAAAAACTTACTCAAGATGCCTTCTCTTCCACAGAGCAATGGATGCTAAGTAATCATCTAGCCCTCAATGCTACCAAGACCAAACTAATGTTATTTACTCCTTCTAGAGTCACTCCTCCCGACCTGAATACATTCTTAATTACTAGTCAAAACAACTCACCTCTTGAAATAGTGTCAGAGACCAAACTACTTGGGGTCCAAATCGACAACCAACTCAAATTTAATTCTCACCTGCAAATAAACATAAAAAAAAACACATCAAAAACTTGGCATGCTTTATAGACAGAATGCCTACCTCACATCTGCCACTAAAATCACTCTCTCTACTTCCTTCCTTATCCCCTCCCTACTCTATGGTGCCCCACTACTAACTAATCTTCAGTCCTTGTTAAAAAAACAGCTTACCTCCTGCTATAATAAAATTGCAAAATTCGCCACCAGCCATAACTCCTCCACTCACCACTGTTTATCCCTCCATAAACTAAAATGGCTAGAACTTCCCAACCAACTATCTTACACTCAACTAACCCTAGCCCATAAGCTTATTCAAAACCCTCCCTCTGTCCCTCCCTTTCCTCTGCCTTTAAAATGCACCTACCTAACAGAGTTCTAAGGTCAAATAATCAAAATCTACTAGAAGTGCACAAACCTACTCATCCCCCAGGCAAAAGCCTTCTGTCCTTCAGCCTCGCTCGCCTCTGGAACTCCCTACCCCACTCATCCGCACCATCTCCAACCACTCTACCTTCAAAAATTCTCTTTTTTTACATCTAGCATCACAGTGGGAATGCTCATGCTCCCACCCTACATAACTAACTCTACTCATAGTCCTCCAATATCTCATCCTACTTTATATAGCTACTATGTTTGTTCTCTAATCTGTATAATGTTTAACATTTGTTCAATTACTAGTATTTTTCTTCTCAATGTATTAACTGTTATGCCTGCTATTGTATATTTGAGAAGTTTTCACTTGTATCTTGTCTACATTGTATTATTAACTCTCTGTACCTACATTTTCTCTGTCAAATGTTGAATGTACATTTTCTTTGTGGAGCTTTTCTCCCCAGGACTCCATTGAAAACGGGTTCTTTATGGCCCAATGGACTATCCTGGTAAACCAACTGCAATAAATAAATAAATAAATATCCCTTGAAGTTCACACACTGCCGTCACTATTGCTGTGGAGTCAGGGTTACATCTGCCACAGTTCCTGACCCGGACTGTGTGCACATACAGCCATTCCTAGCATCCTTTGGATCCCTGCTGCAGTGCATTGTTGTGTCATGAAGACAACCCCTCCAGCCTTTTTGTAGATGTTTGCCAACTATGGCCTACACATCTGTGTCAGTTTGCAGTGTGCCAAAAATTGAACACCACGTGTACCAGCCTAGTCCCAGCTAATGAATGGCAAACATACAGGTGTACACTGGCACTGGCATGGTATAGATGGGGATGGTGAGCCTGAGGTGGGGGTGAGGCATTGATTCTGCAGCACGTATCTTACATGATACTGTCTGAAGGTTTCCAACATGGTCTTGGTACATCAGTACACATTGCAATGCATGCCTTTTGGGGACCTCTTCTGTTATGCATACACTACCTGTAAAAAGGCCTGACTGATGTTTCCTGTGGTACAATTGTCACATCTGATTACCCTAACCCACAGGCCCACATTTGCAAAGTCCAAGCAATTGCTGACACGGGTACTGCACAGCCAGTACTTGCTAGACATTCCTGCAACCACCTCAATGTTGTGGCATGTTACTAGGCAGCCTGCATGACTGCTTTGCTACATGTGACATCATCTGTCTTGGATGGCCATCTGTTTATTTCATACATCATTCCTGTCCCACACATCCTTGCCGCATACATGACTGCACTGTTTGCCAAGGTATATGCAATGATGAATTATAGCTACATGTCCAGCTCATGGGTGCTACTTGTTGGGTATGGGGCCCATGCCATATCATGTAAGATATGTGCAAGCTATGGCTGCCTCTGTTGCAGGTAAGTGTGCACATTTGATGGCCAGACATCTTGGACTGCAGACCAATACTTGGTGTAACACTGGGGACGTGTACTTGCTGGAAGGTGCATTTCGATGACAAATGCATGCAGTAAGTACCTCAACAGCTGCTTCTACTATATTTTATCTGGAGTGTGTGCACACATATGCTTCCAGTGTTTGTGAAGGTATGTATTCACCATATTCGCTGCCCTAACCTATAATTCCATATTACACATTCATTGCTCATGTTGGGATCACATTACAGGTTGTAAGGGTTATGGACCACAGTATTATGATATGCCATAGTGTAGATCTGTAACAGTTGCCACTGTAATACTGGGTATTTACACTGTTGTAGTACTGTATAAGGGTGATATTTCACACATGTCCCTACTGTAGGCCATTTGTCCCACCATTATGTTCATCTCTGTGCACACATTTTGCAATGACAGGATGTTAGTTAAATTGCAGGAGTCTGACATACCCTTCAGATACAACATCATGGTCACCACTGTGATGCAGTGCAGTTAAGAGCAACAATACATGAACATGTACACCATGCATTATGGGTAGGTGTGTTAAATGTGTGCATGGACTATACCATAGCCATAACATGACCAGTGTATTGGCAAACCTGAACAAAAACCATACTCAACAGCTACAGGCTGCTGCCTTGGAGGTATACCAGAGGGATCTACATAAGTGTGTGAGAGATGTGATGTCAGTAGCCACAGCTGTGGCACTGGTACAGAGTGGGTGCAGCATTACAGTACATCAACAGTACAAGCCCACAATACTATAGCTTATGCACATCTGTTTATTACTACTAAGCAGCAACAGACTATATATATGTCATCTCACATATGCATGATCTAACTGTACAGATGCAGATGGATATGCAACAGTGGTCTACTGATGTGCCTGTGGCCTTACCTGCACGCTCCTCTGCCGGTGTTTGGGTAGCACCCACCTCCACTATACTGTCTGCCAGCTGTGTGTGCGAGCGGGCGGGCAGGTGTCCCGGGGCTGGCAAGGAGCTCCTCACCATGTGTCAGAGGGGGATGGATGGCATGACCCCCCCCATTGTGAGCTGATCCCCCCTGACTGCAGCAGCACGCCGATGGGCATTGCGAAGTAGGTCAGTGCAATGATGCCGGACCTGCTCATAACTGCGGTTATGCAGGCCAACATCATTTACTCTGTGGACAAGATCGTTTCACAGGGCAGTCGACTCCTGCTGCTCATGGGCTGTTCTGCCAAACAACACCTTGTAGTGCTGCACCAGTTGTGTGATGATGACCTCATTCTCGTCCGCTGTATAAACTGGAAGTCTCTCACGTGACATCTTGCCTGAAAGACATAAAGATGCAATCAAGTCTGAGCAACTCATACAGCAAGGTTATCATGGTTCTTAATACACATCTTTGTCTCCCCCCCACCATATCTGCAACAATAATCTGATCACACAACTCAATATGTGTGGCTACAGAATACCTGCCATTGGGACATATATCGTATTGTACCACACTTTGTGCTATGTGTTTGTAGCCATGTTCCCTGTGGGGACATTATCATTGCTGGCCTGTTACAGACAATATCACCTGCATGCCATTGTAAGGGCCACTATGGTTCCATATATGCACGTGGTCTGTTTGCTATGTGATTGCTGCACATCTGTTGTTTTGTGTTATTGGGGATATCTATGCATGCTGTTGGACATGATCCGGGAATGTGTGAACTATTACTACCCACATATGTTCTATAACAGTGACACAATGGCATGTTTAGGGAACAGTTGCCAGCAGAACCATCTCTCCCACCTCATCTGGCCATGTTACCAGGCCACATCACATGTGGGACCCACCCTGGGGCTTCCTCATCTACTGGTCCTGCACTACCTTCAGGTGGAACCAAATCAGGGGATGGTGTACCCCCCATGGAATACACACAGGCATAATCCTATCAACCGAGGTCAGGTCCAGGGTCTGGTGCATAGGAAGCACCACAGAGAGCTGGTGGATGTGCTACAGCACCTTGAGGCCCTCAGTACACACTCACAGGGTCCGCAAGCTCCTCCTGCTCAGCCTCCAGCCCAGGCACCTTCAGATCCGTGAAGCTGATGTTGTGACTGGCATTGAGTGGGGGCCTTCTTCCCATTGTTTCCATATGGGGGATCATGGGGTTTCCACATCGCAGACGACACTCCCCATCCAGGGTCTTTACCCACCACGTGTAACATACTGCCCCTGTAGGCTGTCTCCTCTATCTTCCACCTAACCCACCTCCACAAATATACTTGCTCTCCTTCCCTAAATTCCCAATCCCATCTTCACAAACAAGGGCAATGTGGTCCCAACATAGGGTTCACACATGACATAACCATCCATGTAGCACACACTTACTGCTATATATATATATATATATATATATATATATATGTGTGTGTGTATTGATATGTGTGATGTTCACTCACACATAGCATGCAGCACTGTGATGCAAAACTAGGGGACATGTATTTATATACATATGTGTCTGTGCATTTGTATATATGTAGACATACATACACACACACACACACACACACACACACACACACACATATATATATATATATATATATATATATATATATATATATATATATACATATAGGTGTCTGCATATCTGTAGACATACATGTATGTGTGTGTGTGTATATATATATATATATATATATATATATATATATATATATATATATATGTATATATTATATAGATGGGGTGCATTCAGACATCAGGTCCACACTCTCTAACTCTCCTTCCTGCACAGCTACACTGTTCTGCCTTGCTACAACACAGACAGGTGCCACATGTAGACACAGCTTAACATCAGGAGGGTATATATAGGGACAGATTGCAGGTAAGCCTATTACACACCTATGGTATTTCTGTAAGCTATATTGCACATTAACTTGAGTGTCCTGCATGTGGTGGGCTCTGGAACCCACGTGTCCATCATAATGGCATTAATTCCACCACCAGATATTGGCCACATTAATAAACATGTTTTCCATTACACAACACACACTATGATGGCTTACATCTTGTCAGTCAGTGCTGATCTGCACATTTGACGGGTATGGCCCACTACCCACAGGGACAGACACTTCTGTCCATTGCAGTTGTTCAGCTGGACATCATTACAACAACACCTGATGGCACATATAAATCATTCCACATCATCTATCCCATTATTACGGACCAATTACCACATTCAGTTGCATGCATATATACTTCACATACCTGTTGTGGGAATGATGTATTTTCTGGATAGTTTGCTGGATAGATGTTGTTTTTTGGCTTTGGCGTTTGCTTTCTCTTTCTCTCTCTCTCTCTATCTCGGTCTCTTTCCAGTAAATGGATTGAGCTGCTCTGATCAGCATGTATTTTGTAGGTGATGCAGATGATCAGGTGATGGCCTCTGCACCAATCAGTGCCCTGCACTTGCTACCTGCATGCAGCATGCTGTGTAGTACTTCCAATTACCACTGTCATGGCAACACACTACTATAAATCCCTACATCATGTGGGCATGGTCCCTTTACCTTTCCTGTATGGAAGACATCCTTCCTGTGTGTGGGCAGCAGTGTTACAGACAGCAGGTAGCAATACCTCTTACAAGAGGACTTGCAAACTCAGGCCAGCTACATATTTGTATAAGGTTCCAGAACTAGAGACAGAGTGTGAGTAGTGTTGTTATATACATTGTATAGCACCAGTGTTACAGGGTTTGTGTGTACATACTAGTTTAACATGGAATGCAGTTTGTCTGCATAGCTCTCAACTGTAGACCTATCCACATGAGGGCCAGAGGTGTGCCTGTTATGTTTTGTCTGTCCACCACACAGGTCTTGTGTCAGATATATCACTGGCATTGTGTGTGTTGGGTGCTATCAGTACATGGCTTCATCCATTTGTGTTTCTGACTTCATATTCCTAACTAAGGGTATATTGCAGACTATCCTGTCACACCAGCAACATACGGGCCTGTGTTCCAGTCTCTCTCCTCCATCTACATACCAGGCTTTACCCATATGACATGCAGTAAGGGGTTGTTATGTAGTGGCCTGTGATTATGTTGTGCTGCCATTCCTGCCATCATTCCAGTGCTGTTGTGGCCCCCACACATATTGTGGGGTAGGGTTCATATATATGTGTGGGCTTCAGCTGCAAAATACATGTGTGCCCTTCTGCAGTCCAGAGGTCAGTGTATGCAACAGTGTTATATGCCCCTGAAGTCAGTCTATAGGGGAGGGGTATGCACCATATATAACCTAGGCAGTTACAACATGTGAGGGATATCAGTAGTAAGCCGCCTTAAGGTATATGGCTATACATTACCATACATTTCACCTTGGGAACACTGGTGGCCTAGTGTTACTGCCATACAGACTGCTCTGTTTGTCAGTGTGATTGTGATGTTTTCAGTTATGCATTGTTATGTAACAGATACATCCCATTGTGTCAACTTAAGTCTTTTCCCCCTAGGGATTGAGTACAGAGTGTAATTAGAGGCTGTTGGACTATACCAGCATTGCTTACTGTTGATTGATTGTTATCCTCTGGCCCAGTCTGTCTTTACTGTTGTACTACTTGAAGGCCTTGGCCTGGACAGTGACATATGTTATGCCTTTGGATTACTGTATAAAAATGATCAGCTTGAGAGCAGCATTAATCAGTTAGTATGTATTTCAAAGTCTTAACAGCTATATGACATGGCATATACAGCAGTAATAGTACAAAAAACATTCTTATGTATGCAAACCTGTGTGTGGTGTCATATTCTTTGACTTCTCTGTGGGTATATGTTTCAGGCAACAATTGTCTTTTGTATGAGTGACTCATACACTGTCCATTTGAAAAGGTGGCAACTGTAGGAATACTGGCTGTTCAATATGCTGTGTACCCCCTAAATATGTATCGTCCTATAGATATCTATGTGTGTGTATGTGTCATTACATATATATAGATATATATATATATATATATATATATATATATATATATATATATATATATATATATATGTGTGTGTGTGTGTGTATCTGCATATAAATGCATGTGTATATGTATCTTTGGAATGTTTATTGCTTCCACATTGTACAATCCCTATGGTAGCCAGACTGTACTGCATGATATGTTATTGATACCATCCTGACATCATACAGGTGGGATGGAGTACTGTTAACGTCTTGTAGCCATGTTGTGTAGGGTCCTGGGTATAGGACTTGCAACAGTTGGTATTGTGTTGCAGGACAGATTTGTTTGGCTGTGGGGAAGGGGTGATATCGATACTTACAAGAGGTATTTAGCTTGGGCCTCCTCACCCCCATTAACAGTGCCTTTGGTCATATATGTATTTGTTATGTTCTCTTTTATTTATATAAATATATATATATATATATATATATATATATATATATATATATATATATATATATATATATATCATCATCATCATCTTCTTTCGGCTGATTCCCATTAGGGGTCGCCACAGCAGATCACCTGTTTCCATTTCTTCCTGTCCTCTGCATCTTGCTCTGTCACACCAACCACCTGCATGTCCTCTCTCACCACATCCATAAACCTTATCTTAGGCCTTCCTCTTTTCCTGTTACCTGGTAGCTTCATCCTTAGCATCTTTTTCCCAATATACTCAGCATCCCTCCTCAGCACATGTCCAAACCAATGTAATCGTGCCTCTCTGGCTTTGTCTCCAAGCCTTCCAACCTGGGCTGACCCTCTAATATACTTATTTCTAATCCTGTCCACCCTCGTCACACCCAGTGCAAATCTTAACATCTTTAATTCTGCCACATCCAGTTCAAACTCCTGCCTTTTTGTCAATGCCACTGTCTCCAACTCATATAACATAGCTGGTCTCACTACCCTCTTGTAGACCTTCCCTTTCACTCTTACAGGTACTTGTCTGTCACAAATCACTCCTGACACTCTTCTCAACCCACTCCATCCCGCCTGTACTCTCTTTTTCACCTCTCCTCCACACTCACCGTTACTCTGAACTATTGACCCCAAGTATTTAAACTCATCCACCTTCGCCACCTCTACTCCTTGCATCCTCACCATTCCTCTATCTTCCCTCTCATTCACATACATATATTCTGTCTTATTCCTGCTGACCTTCATTCCTCTTCTCTCTAGAGCATATCTCCATCCCTCCAGGGTCTCCTCCACCTGTTCCCTACTCTCACTACAGATCACAATGTCATCTGCAAACATCATAGTCCATGGGGACTCCTGTCTAATCTCGTCTGTCAACCTGTCCATCACCATTGCAAATAAAAAAGTGCTCAGAGCTGATCCTTGATGTAACCCCACCTCCACCTTAAATGCATCCATCACTCCGACCGCAGACCTCACCACTGTCACACTACCATCGTACATATCCTGTACCACTCTTACATACTTCTCTGACACTCCTGACTTCCTCATACAATACCACAACTCCTCTCTAGGCACCCTGTCATATATATATATATATATATATATATATATATATATATATATATATATATATATCGATCGTAAAGATGGATAACTAAACAATATGCCCACTTTATAAAATCAAGGACATTAAACCACTATGCATATATATGCAAGCCCGTCACAAACAAATGTGCAGGCGATACCAACACGCATCTGTACAATAAAGTACGTCTCTCAATGAAAATGAGAAGTAGATCAAACATAAGTTCGGCAGACACTTGAGTCAAGCGATAAAACCAGAAGATATGTAGGAATATTCCTGAACGCTGCACTATCCAGTGCAAGGAGCAGGGTCAACAATATCTAACCAAAAAAGTAATATATTCAGTATAAACTCGGTGTAAGTCAGAGATCATGATGTTAATAAGTTATGTGAGTGGGCTGGGATTTGAGATTGCCAAAAACCACTACAATAGTAAGCACTTCTGCATAAACAGATGCCCAAAAACAGCAAATAACAATAACATGAAATAACACAAAATAAAATAACACAAAATAACACCAAATAGGGGAAGTTGATATGGAGAGGTTAGCGTAAAGCTCTCCCTTTAAGATGAGGTTTGAGGGAGACCATCTCATTCAAACCCCTTCCCCTATGAGCACCCAACCTCAACATCCAACGTAACTCAGCCTCTTCTGTTCTGTTGGTGATATCTCCAAGTCGTGGAGAGATTTTCTCAAGGTGTAAAACTTGAAACCAAAACTCATGTGTATGTCCTTCCTTCAACATATGTTTTGCTAGGGCACTGCTATCATCTTTCCTAGACAAACAATAATAGTGGTCTCTAATGCGTTCCCTTAAGGAACGATTAGATTTGCCAACATAATAACAAAAGCATATGATACAGTGGGCAACATATACTATATTGCGGCTGGTACAGTTGGCATCGATCCTAATGTCCCATAGTCTCCCACTATCAGGATGCTTAAAGTAGTGCGATTCATCTATGTAACGGCACTGGGGGCATGCTCCACATTTAGTGGTTCTTTCAAATCCTGTTCGAACTGGAAATGTGCCAGGATTATGACATAAAAGCTGTTTCAAACTAGACATGTTACTAAATACAAACATGGGTGTTTTACCAACAATACCCCCTATTCTCTCATCCGTTGTTAAAATATTCCAATTATTCCTGATTACTTGCATAATACTATTAGTGTTTCCACTAAAAGGTAGTACAAATGGCTCATATCTTGACACCATATTCCTGTCCACTTTAATTCTATCACTAGCTGAGAAAAACGGTTGAGCTCTACTCCTCCGGAGTACTTCCATATTAGAATATACCTCGCGTATCTCATGTGCCTGGTAGCCACGACTGACTAAACCAGCCTCTAAATGCACCAATTCTTCTTTAAACAACAAATCAGTAGTGGACAATCGGGACAGTCGCATTGCTTGTCCCTTAATTATATTTGTGAAGATTTGCGGGTTATGCATACTCCTTCGATGTAAATAAGAAGGTTTATAACAAGATTTCCTATATGCACATGTTCCGAGTCGCCCTTCATCTCTGAATACTTTTACATCTAAGTATTCAATGGTAGAGGTGGAATATTTCATAGTAAACTTGATAAAGGTGGTAGCATTGTTTAGCGTTGAGTAAAAGTTCTGCAATGACTCAACAGACCCTTCCCAAATGAAGAAAAGGTCTTCCACGAATCTTTTAAAAAACTTGATTTGTGTATTGGCCAAGATATATCTGGTCTCAAACTCTGCCATCACCAAATTGGCGTAGCTGTTGGCACAGCAGGTGTTATCAAACAGAAATACGTTATTTTCTAGTACTAGTTCTACCAAAGAACAAAGAAAATCAGCCTTATGCACCACACAATCTGCTGTCCTGCATAAAAAGGATTTCAAAAAAACAAGTCCTTGCTCGTTAGGGATGCAGGTAAACAAAGAAACTACATCCATAGTCACAAATAAAGTATTTTCAGACCAATCATAATCACATGTGTCTAAATACAAGCTTCTCAAAAATTGTTC
>NC_056747.1:478087511-478190011 GCF_019279795.1 Protopterus annectens | reverse complement strand
GATCATCATGTTAACATGGTACAATTTGAGACCCTGCCTCCTGCCTAGCAGTTCTACCATGTAATTAACATCCCTGACCTTCCTTACCACCTTCTAGGGTCCCTCCCAACCTGCCTGCAGCTTGTTGTGTCTGACAGGAATGAGAACCATTACCTGCTGCCCCACAGCATACTCTCTAGCTTGAGCATTCCTGTCATACCAGAACTTTTTCTGCTATTGGGCTTCTGCCTGGTTCTCCTGGGCCAAGCCCATGAGATCCCTGAGCCTTGTCATGATGTTTAAGACATATGCCACAACAGACTCCTTGTGGGATTCACACTCACCCTCCCACTCATCTCGAATTAAATCTAGAGGTCCCCTCACCCTATGCCCATACAGGAACGCAAAGGGTGAAAAACATGTGGATTCCTGGAGAACCTCTCTGTAAGCAAACAACAAATGGGGCAAATATTTGTCCCAGTCCCTCTTAAACTGGTCTGCAAATGCCCGTAACATGGTACTGAATGTAGAGTTTAACATCTCAACAAGACCATTAGTCTGGGGATGGTAAGGGGTGGTCTTTAGGTGCTTCGACCCACAGTACTTCCACAGACAAGCCAGCAGGTCTGACATGAAACTGGCATCTCTGTCAGTCAGTATTTCTTTTGGGAAACCTACCTTGCTGAAAATCTCTAACAAAGCATTTGCCACCTTTTGTGCCTCAATGGAGCACAGAGCCACCACCTTAGGGTATCTGGTAGCATAATCTACTACCACTAGGATATACTTTTTCCCTGTAGAACTTGGGGTAATCACAGGCAAAGGCATCAAAGGAGCTTTCACCTTGTCTCCTGCCTTTCCTACCTTTTGGCACTGCTCACAGGTCCTGCAGTACCCTGCTACATCTCTAGAAATCCCAGGCCAATAAAAGTTCTGCATAATATGTCCCTTTGTATGCTTTATGCCCATATGACCTGCAGAGGGAATATCATGGCCTATGGCTAGAAGTGCCAGGCGGTAGGTTCTGGGCACTACCCACTGCTGTATTCTCTCACCCTCTAGCCCTCCCTCAGGGGTCCACTCTCTATACAGTAACCCTTTGTCCCAGTATACAGATTCCCCATTCCCTTAAGAATCAGATGCCTCACTAGCTACCTCCCTCTGGCCTTGTAAAGTAGGGTCTGAGAGCTGAGCCTATCTCAATTCTCTCTTTGTAACCCTTCCCAGCTACCCTTCCACAGGAAGTCTGGTATTTTCAGACAGCAGTGCCTCACTGTCAGCCTGGGTACTCCTACTCACCTCTGCCCTTGCAGTCACTCTGTCCAAGGGAAGATCAGTACCCACAAGCAGCTGTGGCTCACCTTCAGTCTCACTGTAACAGAATAGCTCCCTCCCTGAAGTACCCACTTCACCAGTCCTGGCTGCAAGTGTGCAGTATGTCTGGGTCTCCCACAGGCTACCAGACCCACATACTTGTCTCCAAGCCTGACTGTATGTAGCTGCATGCACACATGGTATTGCATTATGAAAATCATTCCCTATCAGAACATCTGCAGGGATATCCTCAAATGCACCTACTTGCTGGCTTCCTATTCCACCCTCCCAGTCAAGGTGAACACTAGCCAAAGGGGTCCCTCCTAAAGCTCTGACTAGAGTAGACTGTTCAGGCAAGTAGTGCTCCACTTTAACCATTGCAGGCTTCACAATGGTTAGGTCAGAGCCTGTGTCTCCTCCTTCCCATTCACTTGCAGCCCAGGCAGGTATGACCCTAGCCCTGAGTAGCACCCTGCCATCACCTAGAATGATATCACAGTACAAGGACAAAATTATTGACTTCAACAATTGGCTAAGCTCTTCATGTCATTCTAAGGGGATCCAGTATCTGTCTGCCTGGGAAGACATGATCGACAAACTACGATGCTTTGCCAGAGATGGCCTGCACCTGTCACCCTTGGGATTCTGGATACTGGCTAAGGCTCTTGCATCCCCTATACTGCCTTTTTTAGGCAAGGTTCAAATGACAAATTCACCACCGTAACAGGTACAAGCAAGCAAAATCTGAGGGTAATGCTACTCAATGCTATAAGTCTAAATCTCAAAATGCACTCACTTGAGGTACTACTTAAAATGGAGAACACTGACATCTGTGCAGTGACAGAGACCTGGTTCAAGGCTCCAGAGAGCACCCCTGCATTACCAGGCTATAATTCATACCAGACCTTTCGGCCACCTAACCTGGACTGAAACACTAAAGGCAGAGGCGTGTCCATATTCATTAAGGATATCCACACCTCCAGGCTAGTTGCTCAGCATAATGCATCCGAGATTATCCAAGTGCAACTAATTCTGGGCAAGACCGCAATCCAAACTGTAGCGTGCTACAGATCCACTGCCATGCCCAAGGATTCCCACTACTCATTTCTTGATACACTGGAAAATATTAGGGTCCAACCTAACACCCTAATAATGGGCGATTTCAACTACCCACCCATTACCTGGAAAAACTACTCATGTACCAACTCTTGTGCTCAACGTTTTCTGGAATTCATAAATTCCAAGCCTTGGATCAATTTATTCACACCCCCACCAGGGCCAGCAATATCCTCGACCTGGTCATTACCAACATGGTAACCGGTGTTCCACACCGGAGGTCAATTCCTCATTGGTCAGATCCGACCACAAGCTAATCACCCTAGACATCCACATCCCGCCCTCACCCCCAATTAGGGAAACCACCGTAAAAGATTTCTCCAAAGCCAACTTCATGCTTCTTAAGACAAAAGTGGCAAACTTCATGACACCCATGCTGACGGACAATAAAGATACAACTGAATCCTACACAAATGCACTTTATAAGCACTTACACGAGTGCGTGGATCGTGCAATCCCTAACATAACCAAGATGCTAACCTCCAGAAAAGGAAGCCAATCTTGTGGTCCCCTGCCATAAACAAACTCTACAGCAGGAGAAAGAAACTGTTGCAAAAAAGGGTAAAATCCCATGATTGGAGGAACTCCCTGGTCAGCCTCAGTAAGAAGCTGAGATCCCTCATAAAATCCTCCAAAGCTAGTTACGAAAACAAAATCACCACTGATTCTAAAGACAACCGCAAAGCATTCTATAGCTATGTCAAGAATCTCAATGGCAACACTCAGATCTGCTCTGACTTACAGCACAATGACACTAAATATACAGAACCAAGTGATATTGCCAACATCCTGGCAGATAGGTTCAGTGCTAACTTTACCCCCCTCTCATCCCCTAAAAGGCCCATCTCTATATTGGAAGAATGCAAAGTTCCTGTAATCACAGCTGCACAGGTAAAAAATACACTCTCCAAATCCAAGAACACAGCATCCATGGGACCTGACAACATCCCAGGCTGTGTTCTACATGAACTACAGAACGAACTGGCAACCCATCTAAGTACCATGTTCAGTCATAGCCTCACCTCAGACTTTGGGCCCACCGAATGGCGCACAGCAATGGTTATCCCATGCCCCAAAGGGGGAGCCACCACGGACCCCAGGAACTACCGCCTCATTAGCCTGATGAGTCTGGTCTGAAAGGCTATGGAACATATCATGATGGAACTTAGAAACAATGACACTGGTAATCTCCAAACTCTGGACCCCACACAGTCCAGGTTTGTAAAAGGCAGATCATGTCTCTTAAACCTGATAGACTTCTTTGAAGCGATCACCAAAGCTGTAGATGAGGGTAAGGTGGTTCACACAGCCTATCTAAATCTCGCCAAGGCTTTTGACACCATCCCCCACTCTGGAATTACAGATAAACTCACTAAACTAGGTATAAATCCCAACGTCACAAGATAGGTTGCCAACTGGATGACTGACAGAACCCACACTGTGAAAGTAGCAGACTCCAAATCTAACATCAGTGACCAGTGACAAGTGGAGTACCACAGGCTTCAGTCCTGGGTCCTCTCCTGTTTGGTATCTACTTCTCTGAAGTACAGGATAACACAGAAGGTCTCTGGCTAATGAAGTTTGCAGATGACTGTAAACTAGGAGCAATAATCAAAACTCCTAACGATGTGGACATCCTACAAAAGGGCCTCACTGAGACAGATGCCTGGTGTCAAAGCCATGGCCTGAAGCTCAATGCCAAAAAGTGCATTGTCATCCCTTTTGGTAAAAACTCTGTAACCATGAACTAAAACATAGGTGGTAGTCTACGTAACACCGAAAGTGTGATAAGAGACCTTGAGACACAGATGTACAGTAGTCTCCCTTTTAATAATCACATCGCCACAGTAGTCAGGAAATCCTTCTACATGGCACACCTCATCACAAAAGGTGTCTCATCCAGGAAAAAAGAGGTCATTGTTCCCCTCTACTCGTCACTCATTATACCCATTATAGAGTATAATGCCCCTTTTGGTATGCACCTCACAAGACATCTACAACTGGAAAGGCTGCAGAAATACCTCACAAAGAGGATTACCAGCCTCAACCAGATGCCTTATGCAGACCATCTCAAAAAACTCCAGCTTTACTCCGTCACATATCGCCTACTCAGAGGTGATCTCTGCCTAACATACAAAGCTATGTCAAACCCAGAGCTGATGGACATGCTCCACTTCAAGAAATACCAATCCCTCCAACCTACATGCTCTAGGGATCTAAACCTTGTCACCACAATAAACAGAACATGCTGGAGGGATAGATTCCTGTCCCAGAGACTTCCCATACTCTGGAACAAACTACCTATCTATATCAAACAAAGCTCCTCATTAGCACTCTTCAAGAAAAATCTTGATGATTGGATGGGAGATAGGAAAATCCCAGGGATCACTTTTGTGGCTCTGCTCGAAAGGGGCACAGGAAAATAATTTTCTTGGGCGGCGAAAACCAGGGTACCGTTTGGCTAGACTTATATAGGCCCTATGGCCAATAGCCTAGTACCTACCTATGAACCTATGAACTAAGATAGGATATAACCTCTTGTAGTAGTTTGGTACCCATGTTGTCTCAAGACAACCTACTGTTTGCATTTTGTCATTCCCACTTACTGGCTCTCCCACCTTTTGTTGCTCACCTTGCCTCCATGGACATCTATATGCTATATGGCCCCACTAGTTGCATTTAAAACATTTAACCCTTGGTCCTGGACATGTACCTAGACTAGTGGCTCCCCTGCTACTGGCAGACTTTGTTGGGGCAGTCTGGGATGCCCACCATGGGTTCCCTTAGACCCATGAGCAGCACTGGGTGTCACTTTCCTATGCATGATGCCCTGCTTGCTAGGTATAATTCTCCCTTCTTCCCCAACTCATCTACAGTATTTCTTTGTCTATCAGCTAACCAGATTCTGATGTCCTCAGAGAAAGTACTAAGGGCTTGTTCCCTCACCAAAAGGTCTGCCATCCCTTCAAAATTGATGACGTAACATCCACTCACCCACCTATGAAAATAAGTGCTCAGTTCAGCAATATATTCACACACACTTTAATCTGCCTTGCATCTATGCTCACAAAACTTTTTCGTATAAGCTTCAGGTGTTAACTTAAAAAATTCTAGCAAACAGTTCTTTACATCATTATAATTTAAACAATCAGTATCAGACAGTTTGGAAAGAAATGTTACAGCTTTACCATGGAGTAAGGGGGTCAGGAACCATAGCAAGAGCCCTTGGTCAACATTATACTGTTTACATGGTTACATTTGAAAACATCGAACTGCTGAAATATCGAATACCATATGGTCGATATTTCAGAAGATCGATCTTTTCAAATTGTAAAAAAACAAAAAAAGAAAAAAACAAGAAGACATTACTGCAGGGGAGGCAAGCCCCCCTGCACTCCCCATGTAGGGGGCTGTGCCCCCCCCACACACCCCTACTTAAATATACCAACTCCGAGATCGCGCTACAGCAGGGAATAGGAAAACGCCCCGTTCCACGCTGTATTGTCAGTGTAGCGTGATCTCGGAATTGGTATATTTAAGTAGGGGGGTGTGGGGGGCACAGCCTCCCATATGGGGTGCAGAGGGGCTTGCCCCCCTGCAGTAACATCTTCTTGTTTTTTTCTTTTTTTGTTTTGTTACAATTTGAAAAGATCGATCTTCTGAAATATCGATCATATGGTCTCGACCATATGGTCTTCGATATTTCAGCAGTTCGATGTTTTCAAATATAACCGTTTACATACCCTCTCAAATATATGAATGAAGCTATCAAAATTATCCCCCTCTGTAAATTGTGGAAGAAATTTACTGACCTCTGTTGCTTCAGGGGTTCAGTTACTCCCTTCCCCATTACCTCCATGTCTCTGGCGAAGAGTCAGCATCTCCTTTTCATGTTGTCTTTTTCTCTCATTCTCCTCAGCCTGCAGATGTTGCAGTTTCTCATTCTCCTCAGCCTCCAGATTTCTCAGTCTCTCTGCTGCTTCTATTTCCAAACGCCTGGCCTACAACTCAAGTCTCTTTAACTCCAGATGGATTTTTAAGTCCTCTGTGGAAAAGTTGAGCTGTCCATTTTCTGAGAGTTGTACATCTCCACGGCCAGTCTGATTGTCCTCCTGGTTGCTATTCTGTGATGAAGCTGTGACTAAAACTGCAATCATGTCTGCTTTAGTCAGGTTGGCATGCAGCAGTCCATTATCCTGGCACATCTCAGCCAACTGGCTCCTTGCCATACTCCTCTGCTGACATGCTTGCCTGGTCTCCCTGAATAACTAAGCTAACAAAAAAAATAAAACAATTGTGATATGAACTCCTAATGTTCACTGCGTGGCTGATTAAGAGTACAAATACCTTCAGTGACCACGAGTACAAATACCTTCAGTGACCACTGTACAAAGGCTACAGGAATTCAATATCCACACCACTACAAGCCAATTAATATGTGATGTGGCTACCTCACGACAGTCAGCCAATTAATATGTGGTGTGGAAATCCCACCAGTGCCAAGCAATGAATATGTGATGCCCCTGCACTGCCCCAGTAAATCAAGGAGCCTCAATCCTCACCACAAGCACCAGTGAGGGATGTACACATTGTGAGGATGACAAGTATACACACACAGTTAAGTACAATTTCCCTTAAGAGCACAAAATGATCACAATCAGTTTGGGGCTGGATCTCCCTCTCTCTCCAAATCCCCAATAAGACTTCTCATTGGCACAGCTATAGTTTTAAGATATCAGCTAAGTGGTCAAGCCAAAACTTCCAGCACCCTCTCTGTCCAACCAGTGCTTCATGTCCTTGCCCAAGTAGCTGAAGCACACTTTGAGATTTGATTTATGTACAAATACACACACATACCTGGAAAAGGCTGGCACAGGTTTACTAGTTATGCCCCTTCTGCCCAGACTAAAAGGGAGTTATTACTGCCACCAGCCAGCTCTTTATCAGCTAATATATTAATATTCACAAAATGACATATGATTATTTACAAAATTCCAGATAGCTGCACTGGCAGTATCACATTTCTATATAAATCATATTAATATTTTCAAGTGACATATAATTATTTACAAAATTCCAGCTAGCTGGGCTGGCAGTATCAAATTTTTATATAAATCATATTAACATTTTCAAGTGACATATAATTATTTACAAAATTCCAGCTAGCTGGGCTGACAGCATTTCGGTTTGTCACAACATACTTAGACATGGAAAGGAAAAGTGTTGTCCGATATTGTTTTCTATCCTTTGTTTATCTGGTTAGTCCCATTAGGCTATTAGCCTCTTTTCAGAGGAGACCCAATGTAGTATTTATACAAATATGGGACATTTGGGCAAGGCATCGGGGAACTTCCCCTACTCATCATTGTTGTAAGTCAGACTCATTTCTCAGGAGCACTACCCAATTCCATTCAGGCATAGAGGTGCCTAGAAAAATAGGGAGGCAGATGAAGAGAGAAGGAGATGATGGAGTGGTAGAAGAAATGGAGGAGAAAGCAAATGTCGAGACTGGAGAATGTGAGCAGGATTCTGAGAAGATGCTTCAAAGAAATCTGTTTGATGAAGATGAGTCAGCAAATTATGACTGTATAATTATAATATAATATATAATATATATATAATTCTTATTATTACCCTTCAGTTGAGAGGGTTGTGGAATGATTTACTTAAAGAAATGGTGGTGCAGAGTAAGTCAGAAAATTAAGGAGATGTTTCGGGGAAGGAGCATTATGGAGAAAACACAAAAGGAGGACTCAGAGACAGTCCTGAAGAATAGTAGTGAGATGGAAAAGAAAACATGCAGAGAAAGAAAAAGAAGCCAAAAGTGGAGTAGCAGAAAATAAGGAAGAAGAAGATGAAAAACAAAAATACAAGGTAAGCATTCAAAGTAAAGAAGACAAAGAAATGGAGTATGAAGAGTGGGACAATTTAATAGTTCCTTTGGGTATAAAACCATGGGATAAGAGAGTTTATCCTTATTAATAAAGAGACATTTTGTGACATTATATTTCAGACTGTTTTTTCAATGGAAAATTTTCTTGGAACATAAGAAAAAAAGAAAGACTGTAACCCATGGAATCTTTATGTGATAAAACATTTTACAGGGAACCAAAAAAGAACATTCATGTACAATTTCGAATAGAGGTAGAAAGAGAGACTTTGAAAGGACCTTTGAAAACTTTATGTAAAGAAGTACTGAACATTGCAAAACTTTATGATAAAAGAGGTTTATGAACTGATGGCTGGGATTACAACATTGTGTTAAAAATACAAACAGATAAATTATACATATACCAAGCATTATAAATATGGAGGGGAATAGAGGTGTCATAAAATACTCGGAACAAATTAAAGCTTTTCTTATTTTTGTAGAAAAAAACAGTATTTGATAAGTAGCTGTTCCAAAAGAAAATGTTATATTTGTAGGGAAATGGGACGTGATGGAAAAATATATATGAATTGCAATGTTATGAATGTAACAAAATTGGACATTTATGGATGAATTGGAAAAATGAAAAAAAAAACAGTAAGGAAAGAGAAAGAAGAAAATGAACAAAGAAAATAAAATTTAGAAGTAGTAGAAACATAAAATTTAGATGAGAAAAAATAATAAAGAGGACATAGAAGAAGGTGCAGAAATAAGTGATGAAGACATAAATTGGGAGGCAATAAAATAAAAAGAATAATTATATTGGTAAAAGGGTAAAAGGCAGAAAAAGAAAACTGAGAGGGATAAGTAAAAAGAAGAAAGAAAGGAAATGGATGAAAAAGAATTTATACAGCTAATAACTGGGGGTTGATATAATGCTTAATGTGTTTGACTCTCAGACACAAGGTACAGTGTTTGACTCACCTCTGGGAAGGAAACTGGCTAGACTTAAAACTGCCTATTTAGAAAGCAAGCCTAGTAATTAGCTATGAACTTATGAAATCATGAATCTAAAGAAAAGGGAAAAATTACAATTTTAGAGATGGAAAGAGTCAATATATAAAATGTATGGGCTTGGAATTTTTAAAGATTTTGAATGGATGGTTAAATGAAGATTTTATATATAAAGATTTATGTAGTGGAATACTTGAATTCACATGGAAGAAGGAATATAGAAAACAATTAAAAAATGGAGATGGATAGTACTGAATAATAATGATTATAAGATTTTTATAAAAATAATACAAAAGATGCCCCTAAATGGCCTATCTCAATACCAAAAGATTGCCAAATTCTGGTAATAATGGCCACACAGGTAAAAAATGCACTCTCCAAAGCTAAGAATACAGCATCCATGGGACCAGATGACATCCCGGGCTGTGTACTACATAAACTACAAAATGAACTGGCACCTCAGCTAAGTGCCATGTTTAATCATACCCTCACCTCAGGCTTTGTGCTCACTGAATGGCGCACGGTTACAGTTATCCCACTCCACAAGGGGGGATCCACCTTGGATCCCGGGAACTACCACCCCATCAGTCTGATGAGCCTGATCTGCAAGGCCATGGAACGTATTATCATGGAACTTATAAACAAAGACATTGACAACCTTCAAACACTGGACCCCACCCAGTTTGGGTTCCTGAAGGGCCGATCTTGTCTACTGAACCTGACTGACTTCTTCAAATCAGTCCAGAGCCGTGGACGAGGGTAAGGCAGTCCACACAGCCTATCTGGACCTCGGCAAGGCCTTTGACACCATTTCCTACTCTGGAATCATAGATAAACTTACTAAGCTGGGCATTAATCCCTACGTCACTCGATGGGTTGCCAACTGGCTTACTGATAGAACCCACACTGCAAAAGTAGCTGACTCCAAATCCAGCTCCAGACAAGTGACAAGTGGAGTACCTCAGGGTTCAGTCCTGGGACCTCTCTTGTTTGGCATCTACTTCTCTGAAGTACAGGCCAACACTAATGGACTCTGGCTAACAAAGTTCACAGATGACTGCAAACTGGGAGCCATTACTGAATCCCCAAATGATGTGGATACTCTACAAAAGGGCCTTACAGAAACAGATGCTTGGTGCCAGAGCCATGGGCTCAAGCTCAATGCCAAGAAATGTATAGTTATCCCCTTTGGGGAAAAACATGTACCCATGAATTACCACATAGGTGGCAGTACACTAAACACCGAAAGTGTGATAAGAGACTTAGGGACACAGGTGGACAGAGAAAGAAAAAGAAGCCAAAAGTGGAGTAGCAGAAAATAAGGAAGAAGAAGATGAAAAACAAAATACAAGGTAAGCATTCAAAGTAAAGAAGACAAAGAAATGGACAAGTATGAAGAGTGGGACAATTTAATAGTTCCTTTGGGTATAAAACCATGGGATAAGAGAGTTTATTCTTATAAATAGAGAGACATTTTGTGACATTATATTTCAGACTGTTTTGCAATGGGAAATTTTCTTGGAACATAAGAAAAAAAGAAAGACTGTAACCCATGGAATCTTTATGTGATAAAACATTTTACAGGGAACCAAAAAAGAACATTCATGTACAATTTCGAATAGAGGTAGAAAGAGAGACTTTGAAAGGACCTTTGAAAACTTTATGTAAAGAAGTACTGAACATTGCAAAACTTTATGATAAAAGAGGTTTATGAACTGATGGCTGGGATTACAACATTGTGTTAAAAATACAAACAGATAAATTATACATATACCAAGCATTATAAATATGGAGGGGAATAGAGGTGTCATAAAATACTCGGAACAAATTAAAGCTTTTCTTATTTTTGTAGAAAAAAACAGTATTTGATAAGTAGCTGTTCCAAAAGAAAATGTTATATTTGTAGGGAAATGGGGCGTGATGGAAAAATATATATGAATTGCAATGTTATGAATGTAACAAAATTGGACATTTATGGATGAATTGGCAAAATGAAAAAAAAAACAGTAAGGAAAGAGAAAGAAGAAAATGAACAAAGAAAATAAAATTTAGAAGTAGTAGAAACATAAAATTTAGATGAGAAAAAATAATAAAGAGGACATAGAAGAAGGTGCAGAAATAAGTGATGAAGACATAAATTGGGAGGCAATAAAATAAAAAGAATAATTATATTGGTAAAAGGGTAAAAGGCAGAAAAAGAAAACTGAGAGGGATAAGTAAAAAGAAGAAAGAAAGGAAATGGATGAAAAAGAATTTATACAGCTAATAACTGGGGGTTGATATAATGCTTAATGTGTTTGACTCTCAGACACAAGGTACAGTGTTTGACTCACCTCTGGGAAGGAAACTGGCTAGACTTAAAACTGCCTATTTAGAAAGCAAGCCTAGTAATTAGCTATGAACTTATGAAATCATGAATCTAAAGAAAAGGGAAAAATTACAATTTTAGAGTGTTTTCTGTAAAGGTCAATACTATTAAAAGTTGTGTTGTGTCTTTTGGCTTTTCCTGGTTAGGGGTCGCCACAGCGGAACTCCGGTCTGCTAATGATTGGCAGCTGATTTTAACATGCCGAGTTGCCAGCCCTGACACACAACCTTCAACGAAGGTACGCCCATGCACGCATGTCTCCACGCAGAAGACACTCTAGCTGAGAATCAAACCGCACAGCGTCTTACTGTGAGGCGACAACGCTACCGCAGCACCACCACCGGAGTGGTGTATAGATGTAATTATGTTAGAAGACATAAGATTTTTAACAAATAAAGAAAAATTACAAACAGATAAACTATAGGGAGGAATGATCATCTGGAATTTGGGAAATGAGTGATGTTCTAGAATAGCCATATTCTGTAGAAATACAGTAAAAATATTCGATGTAACTTTAGCAAAAATGGGAAGATTTACCACTGCATATTTAAAATAGAAAGAACATGTATATAGAATTATTACAGTATATGCTTATACTAATTGTAAAGAAAGGGAAAGCTTATTTCATCAGATTTTAGGCTATGTATTGATAAATATGAATATTATAACGAGAGGAGAATTTAACTGTGATTTAAGAGGCAAGTGTAAAAAAAAAGGGAAAATGATATAAGAAAAATGTCAGAAGTTATAAGATGTGGTAAGTTAAAACTTTGGGACAAAAAAATTCAAGGACTTACAAAACAGGTATGTACAGAACTGAAACAGATTATTTTATAGTATCAAAAGGTTTAGTTATAGGAGATGGGGAGGTAGTTGAAACAGGATTCTCTGATTACCTTGCAATATGGCTAGAGATAAACAAAAACAAGGAATGTGTAACAATAGACAAAAGGATAAAAGAAAAAACATGGAATGAAGAAAGAAAGATTAGTAATACATTTATGGAAAGCTCATATTACTATGAGAATGTTTTATAAAAAAAAAAAATTGTCTGAATGGTGGATGATATTTAAGGGAAAATATAAAACATTTTTTACAGTGGCAATGTGATGTGAGAAAAGTAGAAAAATACAAATATTAAAGAACATATAATGATGCACTGTAAGATTTAGAATATAATGATAGAAGTTACTTTGATAAAGAAAAAAGAATTATATGAAAAAATCAAGAAAAAATGCAAGAATTATTACATAAGCAAATTTATTTTTTGCAAGGAAAAGAGAAGCAATGAGTTAATTAAGAAGGTTAGTAAAGGAAGATGGTAGTGAAATAAAAGAGATAAAAACGTGAAAGGAGAAATAGAAAAAACTCAGGAAAAGATTATGAATAGTGTAGCACAAATGTACAACAACTGTTTAAAGAAACAAAAAGGTAGTGAAAAAAACATGGAAAGTAAAACAGTTAACAGAAAAAGAGAATAAAGAGTTAGAAAAAGAGATTTCTTTAAATGAGCTAGATAAAGTATTAGGACAGGTAAATATAAATTTGGCTGCAGGACCAGATGGAATAGAGTCTGAAATATATAAAAATGTATGGGCTTGGCAAAAAAAATTTTTTAAAGATTTTGAATGGATGGTTAAATGAAGATTTTATATATAAAGATTTATGTAGTGGAATACTTAAATTCACATGGAAGAAGGAATATAGAAAACAATTAAAAAATGGATAGTACTGAATAATAATGATTATAAGATTTTTATAAAAATAATACAAAAGATGCCCCTAAATGGCCTATCTCAATACCAAAAGATTGCCAAATTCTGGTAATAATGGCCACACAGGTAAAAAATGCACTCTCCAAAGCTAAGAATACAGCATCCATGGGACCAGATGACATCCCGGGCTGTGTACTACATAAACTACAAAATGAACTGGCACCTCAGCTAAGTGCCATGTTTAATCATACCCTCACCTCAGGCTTTGTGCTCACTGAATGGCGCACGGTTACAGTTATCCCACTCCACAAGGGGGGATCCACCTTGGATCCCGGGAACTACCACCCCATCAGTCTGATGAGCCTGATCTGCAAGGCCATGGAACGTATTATCATGGAACTTATAAACAAAGACATTGACAACCTTCAAACACTGGACCCCACCCAGTTTGGGTTCCTGAAGGGCCGATCTTGTCTCCTGAACCTGACTGACTTCTTCAAATCAGTCTCCAGAGCTGTGGACGAGGGTAAGGCAGTCCACACAGCCTATCTGGACCTCGGCAAGGCCTTTGACACCATTCCCTACTCTGGAATCATAGATAAACTTACTAAGCTGGGCATTAATCCCTACGTCACTCGATGGGTTGCCAACTGGCTTACTGACAGAACCCACACTGCAAAAGTAGCTGACTCCAAATCCAGCTCCAGACAAGTGACAAGTGGAGTACCTCAGGGTTCAGTCCTGGGACCTCTCTTGTTTGGCATCTACTTCTCTGAAGTACAGGCCAACACTAATGGACTCTGGCTAACAAAGTTCACAGATGACTGCAAACTGGGAGCCATTACTGAATCCCCAAATGATGTGGATACTCTACAAAAGGGCCTTACAGAAACAGATGCTTGGTGCCAGAGCCATGGGCTCAAGCTCAATGCCAAGAAATGTATAGTTATCCCCTTTGGGGAAAAACATGTACCCATGAATTACCACATAGGTGGCAGTACACTAAACACCGAAAGTGTGATAAGAGACTTAGGGACACAGGTGGACAGTGGTCTCACCTTCAATAACCACATTGCCACAACAGTCAGTAAATCCTTCTATGTGGCACACCTCATCACTAAGGGCTTTTCATCAAGAAAAAAGGAGGTCATTCTCCCACTGTACTCATCCCTCATTAGACCCATTATAGAATGCAATGCCACATTTGGTATGTACCTCTCAAGACATCTACAACAACTGGAAAGGCCACAGAAATACCTCACTAAAAGAATCACAGGCCTAAAGCAGATGCCCTATGCTGACTGCCTTAAAAAACTCCAGCTATACTCTGTTGCATATTGTCTACTCCAAGGCAATCTCTGCTTAACATACAAGGCCATGTCAAACCCAGAGCTGTTGGGCATGCTACACTTAAAGAAATCCCAATCCCTCAAAGCCACATGCTCCAGGGATCTAAACCTTGTCATCACAATAAACAAAACATGCTAGAGGGATAGGTTCTTGACCCAGAGACTCCCCAGACTCTGGAACAGACTGCCCATACATGTCAAGCAGAGCGCCTCTTTGGCCCTCTTCAAAAGGAACCTTGATGATTGGATGGGAGAAAGGAAATTCACCCTGGGGATCACGTCACTCACCCTGCTAGATAGGGGTCCAGGAAATTAAATAGTGTGGGAAGAAATAGCCAGAGAATTGTTATGGCTAGGCTTGTATGGGCCCTAAGGCCGATAGCCTAGTACAAACCTACGAACCTATAAGATATTTGAAACTAAAATGGAAAATATTATGGAAGAATGTATATATATATATAGTATAACGGGAAAGGGTTGTCCAGAATTATTATTGATAGAAAAATTGAGGATGATATTATAAATAGAAAAGAAGCAAAAATCATGATAGGAGACCTTAATAAGGCATTTGACACAACTGGACATGAAATCGTATGGGTAATAATGAAAAAAATATAATATAAGTGAGAAAGTTAGGAAATTATGTATGTCAGCATTTAGTAATAATAAAGTAAAAGTACTTTTAAATGGCTGGTAAAGCCAAGAGGTACATACAAAGAGTGGTGTAAGACAGGGATCTCCAATGAGTTGTATACTCTTTGCATTAGTTATGAATGTGATAGTATTTGAAATAAATTACAAAATGAAGGAGGTGGGGTATATAACATGCGAAGGGTTAAGAATTCCATTTCGGTTAACAAATTCAGATGACATAATAATTACAAAAACAAAATGTGATACAAGAAGTAATAATTTGCATAAATGAGTGTCTAGAGGTCATATGGAGGTCTTTAAATAAAGAGAAAAGTAAAGGTTTAGGTGATGTAGTAAAGATAAGGGTATATATTTTACAATGAATGAGAAGTCTTTGTTAGGTATAAAATTTGTGAATAAAGATGAAAGTAGAAGTCAATGGGAAAAATAATAGAAGAAATAAAACAAACCTGACTTTTCTTGAGAACCAATAAATTATCCTTCAGAAAAAGGCTTATTTGATAAATTCAGTACTGATGGGAAAATAGCATACTTAGCAAGCATATTTATGTTGCTAACTGTATTTGAAAAGGAATTATTGCAGATAATTTTTTTCATTTATATTGAGATCCCAATTAAAGCCAGTAAAAAGGGAATGTTTTTTCTGTAAATAAAGAAGAATGAGTTTTAGGGTTAAATAATCCAGTGATATATGCTGCTTCCTTAAATGCGTACAATGTGTTAAAGTGGATAAATGAAAAAAAAAACGATAAGTAGTAAAATTATATAAATAAATGTATGATAAATCTGGGAGTATGATAAATAACAGTAAAATAGAAAAAGACCATATAAATGAAGAAATAAAATGTTATCAAGAAAAAATATCTTTGTAGAAAATAAAAATTGATGATATAGAAAAAATAGTAAAGTATGGTATAAGAAGTAATAATAAAATATTACCATGTAAAATCATGGGAAAATCTAACAGATGAAAAAAATTAAAACTATAAAAATAAGAAGCAAATGGTGTAATCACAAATGCCGCCATTTTTTGTGTAGACTGGTAATTGCCAGTAAAAGGAAATATGTCATATAAGAAGAAAAGTGATGAAATATGTTTACATTGTCAAGAAGGATGACTACAGAGCATGTGTTTCTGAAACGTAAAATAGTAAAAAAGGTTATGGGGAAACTATGTAAAGAACATTTTTTCAAAGATATAAAATAAGTGGATAAAATAAACATGGAAATGATTAAATATAGATATTATAAGAATACAAGTAAAGAATATGTTAAAAGAACAGATAAAAAGTTATGTTATATGGGTTATATGGAATGAAAGAATAAATGAAATTATGTTTAATGGTAAATTAATTTTAACAACAATATTAAGTAAAATCAAATGGTAGTTATGGAAAAAGGAGTGTGGGTCTAACATGGATAAAATCTTAGTATGATTGTGTAACAGATTGGTATATCTATATACTGGTACATTTGTAAATATGTAAATATTTTGTAAATAAGAGTTATTTATGTATATAAATAAAGGACCCTTACTCTTTTCGATAAGTGTCATAGGATCTTTTGCATCCACCTGAGCTACCACCAACTCAAGCAAATGTGTCATCTGAAGAATTGCACAATCAGGAGTGGAACAACCCACTTATATTGCTTTACTGCATCAGCAATCAATCTACCTAGTGTGGGAATAGAGCCCACAGCCTTCTGCACCAAAGGAGAAAGTTATGCCCATTGCACTACTGACACTGAAAAATCCTTCTTTACCATATTTAATGTGTTAGCAAACCTCTGGCTTGGAAAGGTAGGTTGATAAACATTAAAGTACACAAGGTGAAGGAATATATATCATGTGTTCCACAATGTGAGAAGAGAAAAAAAAAGAAATATTCTGCAGTGACAAGAATTAGTGCTGTAGAATCAGCAACTGCTGTATTTAATATGATGCCAGTAACATTAGAGTTACTGCAATATACATATCTAAAAATGAAACACTTAGTGTAACTAAGCAATGAACAAGAGCCTTCAAAATCATTGGCATTCTATCAGGGAGATCTAGCACAACTGGGACAAAAATAAAATGTTAACCACTACATATTAATATGGCAAAAGATGAGAAATGTTAGCATTTTACAGTGACAATGAGCACTGAGCTTGTAAGTTAACACTGTGTCCTCTGTAAAGGAGCCAGGGGCACAGCAAGACCTTCACAGCCAACAAAATGACTACATACATAAATTGCACATAGTTATCACTGGCAAATGTTCTTCACAGTTTCCAACAGTATGCTGAAAATTTGCCAGCTTTCTCAAAGTCTATTCCCACAAGTTTAAAGTGTCCAGTGTTACTGCAATGCACACAAATGTCTGAAACAGATTATGGGCAGCTAGTCAAAGCTAGAGGGATGTTGTTATTCTGGAGTATTTTTCAAAAGGAGAAAGTCAATTCTGGCTGTGGTTCCTGCTAAAGCAGATACACAGGCATCATTTGAAGTTTTTAGTGTTTGAAATGCTCTAAGAAATTCATTTAAATCTAGAATGAGAGAAATGCTGTGTTGTGGAAAGCCAAATAAAAGTCACCAAATCTAAGAAAACATAGAAAATAGTGTCTTGGTAGAAAATGAAGAATATAATATGAAAGAAAAATAGATGCTTTACTTTTTATTGTACTACATGCATATTGGCATTATTATAAACATGTCACTGTGAAGCATTCCAAAATGCCTGACAGTATTTTAATCTGTATAAAACCGTGCAATTGCCAGAAATGTAAAAGATGATGGGAAAATATGAACTTAAACATAACAGGGTACAAAGTAGTAGTACACAATATTTTTATGTGGAAAGCTTTCTATCTCATAGCCCACTGCCTACCCCATGGCCCAACAAGGGGCTGAAACCCCCTCATACATGTTCACATGATCACACATGCATGCACAAACATACAAATAAAGTATATCTACTCAGATTCCACAATGGAGTGCAGGATGGAGAGGTAGAGATCTGGCCTTATAGCACACCATTTTTCTTGAGAGGATGTGAAACCTTTGAGTTGCAGAAGATTACTAATAGGCATTAGTGAAGGGAACCATGATGACTTCACTCCTGCAAAACTAAATGGAAGCTTATTTGTATTTGAAGTTATTTCATCACTGAAGGTTATTACCTCTTTATAGATTGCATATTTCCTAATATTTACTTGAATTCTATTTTTAGAATTTCTTTTACTGCTGATTGACAAGCTCTTCAACCTGATTAATATAGCATGTGTCATTTTTTGTTTCAGATATACAAATATTTGCAATGTTATTAAAACTTGTATTTAGGAATTTATATTTTTTGATAGTTTTGAAAAGACAGGCACTTTCCATGTATTTTGTTGCATGTGTCTGAAGTTGTGTTCTAGTTTCATAACAGTATCCTTTTTTTTCAGTAGTGCAGAGTTTGCCACAACTCTGTTGTAGACTGTACCACATCCATTCTAAGCTACAAGGTAAATACAGCAAATATTCCCTTAAAATAAATGTTCTGAATATTTGTTTTTGGTAAGGGATGCAATAATTCCTGGCACTTGACAAAATATTGACAGGAAATATAATGCACTGCTAGATTCAGTTCATATGAGGTGATGACATCAATCCATTCATTTCTGAATCCAAATACCTAATACTTAACTTTGATCATCTCTAACCTTTTTCAAATCAAACAGACAAAATAACTAACACAGTACTATCGCAGATTAAACTCTGCTATGGAGCCTTTCATTTACTCTCCCCTTCAGTCTGCTTTTCCCTATGCAAAATGTTCTTCTCCCTAAATTCAAATATGGTCTTTCTCTGATTACCTTACCTTTTATGCAGCACAAAATACCAAAAGCCTTCAGCTAAATCAAAATAAAATTTGCAGATTTGTCCTGCTTGCCGACAGCAGATCACGCCACTGTAACCTCCTGCAACTACTAAAAATGGCTTCCAGTCACCAAAAGGACAAGTTATCTTCTAGGTACACTTATTCACAAAATACTAATCTGTGGCTGTTGCACAGCTCTGAAATGTTAACTACCCATTCAAGAATAGCTTTACTCTCTTATAGGAAAGCTATCACGATAAGCAGATCTTCATATAAAACAACTACTGGACAATGCTCCTTATGCCAACCAAGGCCTGACATTATGGAACAGACTTCTAACTGAATTAAGGGGGGGCTGGAACTCTCACTGAATTCAAAAATGCCTTATCTGGATGCTTCTACAAAGAATCTGGGTGTAAGTGCTTTAGGGGCAATGCTTAACCTCACCATTTGTTATCAAGCAGCATTCTACCTCCTGAGATAGTAACCATGAAATGTTGAATTCTAATATGCCATTCCCAGCATCACAGTCTTTCCTTACTTGTTATCCTAAATGTTGTCCTGCTTCTTTCCTGAAATGTTAACTTTCAAAGTGGACTTTATGTAATGTAACACTGTAAATACTGTAAACAACTTTGATTTTCGATTAACTCTTTCTCTACAATTTTTCTCCATACATAAGACTCTGAATCAAGTATAAGGATCTGCAACAAGCATATGTTTGTTCCAAGTCCCTTTAAAACATTTAATTTTCCATTTATTCTCTTATATGTATTTATGTTGTTTGTTTTTGTTTTTATATGGTGCAGCAGTAGAGTTGTTGCCTCACAGCAAGAGGTTCTCCCGAATGATTCTCGATTGGAGCGCCTTTTGTGTGGAGTCTGCATGTCCTCCCCGCAGTCGAGTGGCGTTTGAAAGACATACGTGAATGGGCATGCCTTCGTTGAAGGTTGGGCGTCGAGCTGGCAACTCAGCACCGTAAAAATCTACTGCCAATCATTAGCGGACCGGAGTTACGCTGTGGCGACCCCTAACCGGGAAAAGCCGAAAGAAGAACAACAACTTTAAGGTCATGGCTGTAAAGGGCCTTCGGGTCACCTCACATACCTGGTTACCAAACAGTAAATAAATATACAAAATGATTGGATGGTACATGTACAATAAGGTAATTAGTAACTGAAAACTATAAGAAGAAGGCAGAAATTCTTTGTTAAAAGCACTTAAAATATAGCTGCATGCAGCATTACATGCGTGGAAATTCTACATTATTTGTACATCATGTCAAAATTACTCTGACTATAACACAGTCCTTCCCAGAACTGAGAATAGTGTCATGCTACAGACTGCTGGAAGCATATAGTATAGTATAGTATAGTATAGTATAGTATAGTATAGTATAGTATAAATGTTCTGGAAAGAAGGTGGAAGTCTCCAGTTAATTTGGTTTTCTGTCGTTGAGCCTATTTTCTTCTAATTTGTTATATGTTGATTAAAAGACTCATAATTTTTTTATCTGTTAAAATCTTTTGTTCAAGTGTATGCCATTTTTTTTTAAATTATAACGATTAGTATACTAATTATATTTATTTTAGGACATAATTCTTATGTGTTTTACTCATGAGAAACAAGCATGTTTCATTATGATAAATGTTCCATGTATCAATAAGTGTGCAATGCAAAAAAAAAAAAAAAAACAAGAATGGAGTATTTACTATATAGATACAAATTCCAAACTGAAAAGGTGTCAGATTAGTAAAATTGGATATGTACAAGCACTAGAAATTTGAGCGCAGGTACTACTAAAAATAAAGTGTCATATGTGTTACAAAAATGTACAGAATGCACCTTTTATTCCAAACCATTGGCTTGGAGAATATAAACAAGCACTGTGTACCTTCACAATTCTAAATGGCATACAGCATTTAGGACGACATGGTCCACAACTAATCAGGCATGTACTAGAGCTAGTATAGGGCCAATATACTAAATAAAGAACAGCATATTAAAAAGAGGTGCTCTGTTATGTGGAAGAGCAACAGTGGGCAGGTATAGTAAACAAGCAGAACTACAGAAAGACCCAAGAATGAGGTGGCCTTTATTTCTACCAAGACAGGCTGGAATAACAGAATTATGTGTGCTGAACTGTGCAATAAAGCACCACAGAGCTGATAATCATTTTTATACAGTTAGCTCAATGAAGTTAAGTTCAGAAAGGAGCCAGGGCAGTTTGTCATATAAATGGGAAGTACAAGGAAACTAGGAAAGTGAAGAATAACAAACAGATGAAAACACATAAGGACAGCCACAACGTATGCCATTTTTGAGGGGGAAGAGGACATTTCAGTGAGGCATGGAGACCTATTTTCAATATATAAAGAAAAAGAGTATTTGAGAAAAATGAGTGATGAACAGTTGTGGAAGGATATATACTACCCCTCAAAATGCCTGCTAATACAAAGCCTAGCATTCTAACAACTTTCTAAGAACATAAGAAATCTTTAAAATCTGTTCCCGATTTGGGCCTTTGTCTCTGATTTTTGAACTAACAGGTTAAGTGGACAGAGAAGAGTTACAGTGGGTTGCAATGTATGTTTCTGATAGCAGTAAACTGAGAAACATTTTGGGACATTCATTATATATTTATTCATTCTCTTGATCACAATCAAATATTTGAGGTGTACAGTCATCCACGTAGATGTAATTAACGGTCATCTGTGTGTGTGTGGTACATCTGATTGCTCAGGCGGCATAGTTTTCAACTGTCATGATTTTTTTCATCAGGAATATGTGGCTTTCTGCTAAAGTATTGTGGACTGCAATTACTAAATCATATTAAACATGCAAGTTTCAGACTTCATACCTTTCAGAAAATGATTGCTGATGCAAAATCTGTTATACTAGCAATTTTCTAAATGTATAAAAGCAATGTATAAAATCTGCTCCTGATTATGGGTCTCTGATTCTAGAGCTAAGAGGTTGGGAGAACACGGGGGTCAAAGGGTTGCACTATATGTTTCTCACAGCAGGTAGCTAAAATAATCTTCTAGGTTATTATTTATGTATTTGTTCATTCATTTGATCATGCAGATATCTGTAATTACAGTGTGTGTGTGTGTGTGTGTGTGTGTGTGTGTGTGTGTGTGTGTGTGTGTGTGTGTGTGTGTGTGTGTGTGTGTGTGTGTGCGTGTGTGCATGTGTGCGTGTGTGCGTGTGTATAAAGACCTAGGGCCACATTCAATAAAGCCTACACTAAGTGTACACCATATGTATTCAAGAACATTCGTATCACATTTTTTGTGATTTCTACTCATTCAGAAAGATTACACTAAGTGCACATGTAGTCTATACTTTGTGGTAAACTTTATGAATCCCTGTCAATATTTAAAGCTGCAAGAATATCAGTTGGAAAAATAAATTAGGAGGAAGAAGGGTGAGTTATGTCTGTGTTGTCTATTCACTCAGAACGGTGTAAACGTAGTGTAGGTGTTATTGAATCCCAGGGTTAGTTCCTGACTTTCAGTTATGGTACAAAGGAAGGAGGGAATCAGTTGAAGCAGACAGATGCATTATTATATGAGACATGCTCTTTGAGTATGATCCCTGGTTTCTTTGTTTTGTTAACTTTTGAAAAGTAAGTTTATTATGTTGTAAATAACATGGACAGCATGAAGTCTATTGGTTTAATGTTAATATTTTAACTATAAATACATTTTAACTTTGCATGCTTTTTGCAGGTGCATGGGTATAAAATGCACAGTGTTAAGCTAAAAAAGTTTTGTCTGTCACTTAATGTGGATAAGTAAGGCTATAAACTTTAAAAAAAAGCTGTTTCCTATACTGCAGGGTTTTAGTTCTTAGCTTTCATTTGTGTACTGTCTGTCTTTGACAAAATCATTTCACCAGACATTGTGCTCTTCGGCTGCCCTTGAAAAGAGCCACTTGCATTTAGTGGGCTCTCCCAGGTTGTTAGCAAATATGTTACACACTGTCTTTTGAATCCCCGCGACCTTCACATACCACAAATTAGTGTTTCACAATATACTGCTTTCTATGGATCTTAGCATGTCTCTTGTAGTTTAACAGGTTGCCAGATGCACATTCAATAAATGTGAGTTTCAAGTGAATAGAAGTTTTCTGTTGCTTACGGTAAGTATGTTTTCAATATGAGGGTTTTTTTTTTATGTTTTGCTTACAAATGGCTGCCAGTGCTTTTGTAATAAAACTGTGTGATCTGTGCAAACATAAAGAAGAAAATACTTTGCAATGTAACCAGTATGAATTGTGTTTTGTGGTAACTGGGGAAAGTCAGTCAAGTAATAGGATATTGGTATGGTGGTGGTGGTGGGGTCAGTCCATTATTATGCCTAGGGCCCCACTTGAGCATGATGCAGCTCCCCCTAACCCTCATTTAGGCAGTACTAAATTATACAGAATGTTACAGCAACCAATGGAGAGGCACAAGAATGCTGCACATGCCAAACATGCAATGACATGCAGATTCCCCAGAGATGTATGTGACGTTGATTGGACTAATACTACAGCCTTAATATTCCTTACATGTAAAGATACTGGACAATTTTAGCATGTGAGGCCTGAATATTCTGGAATTCAATTTTAAAGATGATTCTAGGTGGAAAATTAATTTTGAAAAAGATGAGACAGTATTGAGAGAAGTGTGAAAATTGCCAAGTGCTGAACAATTCCACTTAGGTATGAGACTAAGCACATACTTTTAAAAATATTCTTGACATAGTGACTCCACATACTTTATTATGCTGATATAACATGTAAGCATTTTATCTTCTTACCAAAACAAATACTAAGACATTGCTCTATGCTATTACTGGTAAAAATAATGTAGAAAAAATTGTCAGCTTATAACAATTTAAAATTGCCACTGCGCTTTTGAAAAGAATACAGGACATTTTAGGCCCAATGCCAATAGACTTGCTCTCAGAGTAAGTTACCACTTACACTGAGAGCAGGCTGAGAGCAGGTGTTTTAGAATGTCTCCCTCATACACTTGATGAAGCAATTTGTGAAAGTGCTTGTGTTTTACTGTGGTCTTTAAACTTTTTATCCTGGAGCCTTGCCTGATTCCATTTGTTTCACATTGTTATTTGGACTTTTTTACGTTTTTTGGCATTGAGTACCTGGTGTTTTGTGGCTGTTTTCATTTGTTTTCTGCCTATGTGAGAGAAACAGACAAATGTAGGTTTTGTAAAACCGAAATGGAAACAGTTGCACACCTCGTTACTAGTTGTGACATACTAATGGCAGAAGGACTGTATACTGAAAGGCATAATAATGTGGCAAGACTGTTGCACTGGGGATTGTGGTACTGAAGTGGCTGAAAAACATTAGAAACATCAGCCACAAAGCATCATAGAAAATTATGAAGTTTATATTACATGGGACCACCCATTACCAACAGTTCAAAGGATAGGTGCTAGAAAACCAGATATAGTGGTCCATGAAAAGAAGACAAAACTATCACTGATCACTGAAATCGCCACACCCAATGACTACAGTGTGTTGCATATAGAGAGACACAAAGTCATAAAATATCAGGATCTGCAGGCAGAAATAAGAGCAATGTGGAATAAAGATACCCAGACAGTTCCAATAGAAGTAGGAGCAATGGGCCTTATAAAAAAGAATCCACAATCATATTTAGATATGTTAACAATCCATGTAACCCCATATGAACTGCAGAAGGACTCATTACTGGGCACATTGCAGGTGCTGCGAAGGCCACTTTTGGCTGACGTCAAAAACTGAAACAATACTAATTTCATGAACTTTAATCGTACTTTGACTTAGAAATGGGGTCCATTCCCATCATGGTATTAGAAACCCAAAAGATTTGGAGAAATTAAAAAACAAGTCTTTCAGAGTCAGGGCAGATTTACACTGAGAGCAACTCTTCTGGAAATGGCCCAACCAAGTATCAGGGAACAGTGAAACTTTTGGACTGAAAAAGATTATTTTCTTACTCCTTTATGTCTTTAAATGTCAGATCATTATCAGCTTATTGAGAACAGTTTCTTTCACCCCCAAAAATTCTGAACTCCTAATTGTCCAATGTAGACAACATGCAGCTTTACCATCCATCTAACAAAGATAGTATATGGTAGTCCTAGATACTAGTGGCTACTGGCTGCTTGAAAGCCATTATTAATATCCAGTATGTTTGTAGAATCAATGACTATTATACCTCTTAAGATTCAAATACATTAGCTTTGAATAAATATTTTGCATTTGTTTAATAGCATAGAGGAATTAGACATTTTTGTAACATCAGTGTAAAGTGAAGCTAAAGATCTATTCTCTTTTATCCTTTAAAAACACAATGGTTGAAGGTTGTGAGATGATTAAATACCAGCATTTATTATCTGCTTGCCTTGAGCATAACTTACAATTAATTTAAATGCATTTCATAATATTCATGTGGAGTACCTTTCTCAGAACTGTTTTCTAATATATTAACAAAAGTTTTCCTGTTGGTATAATCAAATCTGTTGTAAGTTGCATTAAGAATATTTTCATAATTTCTGATGTTACCATAACAGAGTTATAGTGGTCTCAGACAATTAATTTATCACATCAGTATCAGTAAAGTGAGAACACTGCACAGTCAGTAGGAAGCATACATTATTCATCTATTTGTTTTTACCATAACATGCCTCTGTGGCCCACGAACTGGAAAATTTACATTAATGTAGTCTAGACTCCCTTTAAGAGGTTTCTGAGTGAATATAATGTAGGACCCAAGAAAAGTATGGAACTAGTCATCTTTTATAGCAAGGTGGCCAAAAGCCCATATGAAAATACAAAGTTCTTATGCAACAAGATTGTTTATTCTAGAAACACAGTTATCAGTAATTTCTAGAACTCTTTCACATCATCAGTCAGTACAATCACAGAACAAATGAAAAGGCAAACCACTAGTCTTTCTTCAGACTCACAACTGACAAAATGCTGAAAAAATACACAAAAAAGTTTCTTGGCTTATATTTTATTACATTTTTGTACAACAAAATGCACAAAAAGCATGCAACCTGCAATATAGTAAGAAAAATGAGTAATAGCAAACAAAAGTGAATGGTACCTGGTCAGAATAATCATATCATTCCCAGTAAATGGGCAAGTTCAATACAGTAGGGCCTAATACAGTCAAAAGCATGTATACAAAATATCATTATGATGAGTAACATTAATTATGAATCTAATATGGTATGTTTAGTTAACAGGTTATGAACAAAAGCAGAACACGTGTGTTACTTACAGCAACAGAATTTATGGGCAGTGCATTTTAATAATGTGAACGTTTCAGAAGTGCTACTATGTTACAGCAGTACAATTAAATAAGTGCTATCTTATGGTTGGCTATTACATAACTTAGATCCGAATAGTTGGCTTTTATTTAACATTCACATTAAGATAATGACTGTTTTGACAGCTTAACAGTAGGGAATTTATTGTATTAGACTGAGCTCAAAGAGGATAAAAGCATTGGTGCATTAGAGCTTAGTTCGAACTAGATGGAACTATGACATTCAGGGAAACTGCCATGACTCACTTCAGTTTACACCATCAAAATCCAGATCAGCAATGTCACAGGGATTTATTAAACTAATAATGTGAAAAAATTGGACAAACTAATCAGAATCTGGCTATTTAATACTTTGAGAATGATAACTTTCAAGCTATTGTACATCATTTGAAACTAATAAAATTTTAAAGTATGTTCAATATTATCTAAAGATTGTTCCTATCAATGCAAAGTATTGAAAATCTGTTTTTCATATAAATATAACACTTTTTTGACTACATAACTATATATATATATGTGTGTGTGTGTGTGTGTGTGTGTGTGTGTGTGTGTGTGTGTGTGTGTGTGTTGTGTGTGTAAAATGGGGGCACTGCACCTAATAACATGTACAACCATACCTTTTTCTTTGAGGTATTGTGACCTTGGAGCTAGTATTTTAAACAATGAACTTGTCAGTATTTCAGAGTTACAAATCATTCAGTAATATGGGGAGCTGTGAAATTTCAGCATTTTAGATTTGACTATGTGGCAGTCCCTAAATTAGAATTAGTGCACTTAAGAACCATTGGCATATTCATATTTTAAACAATAAAACACAGTTTGTTACAACTGGAAGAAATATAGAGTGCATCTATCTTTTGGAATAACTCAGACTGCTTTAAATAGGCTCATTGCACAGTTAGACTAGTCTTACATGAAAGGGTGTTTATAGTGGTCCAGTAATGTGATATAACATTTTATGAGAAGATATACAATTGGAATTATTGACAACCAGTGGGTCTGATTCATGGCTGTGGTACTGTTTAAAATTAAAGGGAATCAATGATATATCTGGGTGTTTAACTGTGTTTTAATATGTGCCTTAATTGTGTGCATGCATTGCATAGGAAACAGATGTGCAATTCCACAGAACATTCCTCAGATCAACCTCTCCTACTTCACCAGAATTAGCAACCAGAAAAAACAGAATACCATGGGAATCTAAGTTTACTAGAAGAAAACAAGAATTGTGGTTAATGTGTCTATATCATATTATCGAAGACGTAAAATGTCAAACGCTCAAAAGAGGGAAAATGCCAAACTCGAACTCCGTATTGTGGAGGGCTGTGCCCCCCACATCCCCCACTAAATATATATTCCAATTCTGAGATTGCACTACAGTGAGGAAAGGGCAAATATCCCAATTTTCACTGTACTGCAATCTCAAAAACAGAACTTCGAGATTTCAGCTCTTTCACTCTTTTGACGTTCGACATTTTAAATTTGTGATAATGTGATATAGATCCGTGGTTAATCACTGACTGAAACCAGTATGGTTTACGAAATGAAGAATGGCATATGGACATGACAGATAGCCAATCTACATATTTTGGTGTGTTCTGTAGTCAGAACCTCATGCCAGTAATTTGAAGATCTTGGGGGAAAAGGCATCATTGTAGGGTATTAAGATAGGATGTACCTTCATATGAATTCTTAAAGCCTTCTTCAGTTTATAACTTGGTTTGATTTTAAAGAAGAACAAGAAACAGTCTGACGACCTGGCTCCTTTATAAATTAATCTCAGCCTCACATTCATGAAACTGACTTCATTTCCCCAGTAGTTAAACCTAAGAGTATGAAATCCTCAGATGAGAGATCACTGTACCTGTGCTTAATGAAATGTTTGGGTTGTCTATAATGCCCTTATTCCTTTCTCAAGTCTTACTTTATTAAACATTCTACATACTGTGAAACTAATTTCTTCAGAATTTTGGGATTTTAAAACCAAAGGATTGTTTTAAATTCCTTGTTTGTATTAATTAAAAAAAGCAAATAATATATAACAATATATCTCGATTTAACAGGCTAATCTACAGCACCACCATGATTTCTAGCACCCTTTCCCGGTATCTTCAGTACTTCCTCAAAATTAATATAAATTCCTTGGCTTGTACTACCATATTACAACACTGATCATCACCTTTACCAAAAATGCTACAATTAGCTCCTAAAAAACATGCCCCCTCAGCTCAAGACTGCCTCCTTTCAGTTAAGCCCAACATGCACTTTGATGTGCATTTGAATGACTTTAATGTTGCCTGCTTAATGGTAGATTACCAGTAAAATTTCTATGAAGTAACCATTCCCCAGCCACCAAAATGCCATAACCTCCTACTAGCCCCACTGTTCCACCAACTGGCCTAATCTCTTTATATGTCCTATGGAACATCTCTCTTCATCTGCTCATCCAACTTAGGTTCTTGTCTCATTCCTCACTGCTTATCCCCCACTATTCTGCATGTACGCAGCCCAAACAGCAACAAAGTAACCCTTCCAGTCAATCATATTTAGTCACAATCTACAGAAAAAAATTGACTGAAATCCACAAAGAATGGCATATCTCAGGAGCACGTAGTTATTTTGAAGACATAAATCAAATGCTGTAATATCAATGCACGAAGATAAAGTAATACTGAAAATTTGCGACATTACATTCAAAGCTGCTCAAGTGTTATATTTTCTTCACATCATGATTGTCAGCAATCGGGTCAGTTATTGGACCTTTATCAATTTGTTCCATAATTTGGCAAGAGCCAGTTGCAGTGTAGTCATCATCATGGCAGTGGTAACGGGATATCAGGTTATTCACTTACCATTCCCACTGCACATGATCATATATATTTAAGTGTTTGACCTGCAGTGAGTCTTACTGAGGGTGTGTCAACTGCCTCCACAAGTGATGCAACCATTCAAGAAGCCCTAACCCCACTTACAAGGAAAACATCTTAATGGGTGGCACAGTAGTGTGAACATAGTGATGCCACCTCATACAAAGAAGTTGTTAAATTTGTTAGCCTAGTATACACCTATGTGATCTCTGGTCTCCTCCATAGATTTTAACAAAGAGTCTTTTTAAATAAGAAAATTAAGTAAAGATAAAATTAATAATCAAATATTGCAAACTATTCTGATAATACTAAATCCAAATACTATAACAGCAAAAAAGGAACAGAGAGGAGAAATGGCTAAACAATTTAAAACAAGTATACCACAATTAGAATAATCTTTGTTTTAAAACCTGTCAAAATGCACAAAGGCTTGTAAAACTTACCATGTAAGGATGACACACTGTCAACTAAATTCTGCTCCAGAAAAAAAAAATGTCCTGGTGGATATCATGCCTAAAATACTAACAGTAGCACTTTAACCTAATACTCTTACTCCCTTTATATGAATAAAATGGGTAAGGCATTTATTTAGGGATAAATCTAATGCACCATAAAAAATTGTTGGATAAACAGGAGTGGAAAATGAACATCAGTATCTGCTTAATGTACATAGTGTAATTGTGTGAAAAATGTACAGCATTAAATTATAACTAGAGACAGGCTATGTAAATCTTCATGTTGGTATTAAAATATCAGATGTGTTTAAAACTATGATATACTTGGTTACTGATGGCTCATTACTGAACTATACACAGATATACCAACTGTGCTAATTGATCCAGTAGTAATTTCTGACAAACTATGAGGGCTGCTAATTACACATATTTTGCTCAAGTCATCCCTGTCATCTACAAGGAAAGTAAAATGTGGGATTCTGGAGACAAACTACTGAAATCAAGCACTTTTTCAACAAAAGTACTTGTTTTGGCCTGCTAAGGTCTGCATTATGAAGTGGTGCATCAAGGTTTCGAAAAGGGGATTATTTCCCAACATTAAGATCCTAAAGAGTTTGGGATCGACGTGAGCACCACCTTGAAGATACACAATTTTATCGCTATGTTATGGTTATTCCTGCTAAGTAGCACCATTGGGTGTGGTAAGCTACTAGGTGCATGCTGGCGTTAATCTGCACAAACATCTTAGTGTGCGACTTTGGTGGTTCATATATGAATTACACTTGTTTTCTCCAAGGCTTTGGTTCCAAGGCTAATAGTCTATTACCTCACTGCTTAGAGACATGGAACAAAGAGCCCCCTCCTCAAACCTAAGGGCATGATACTGAGCCAAGATATAATGGGATCACAAAGACTTTAGCTGACCTGATCAAGGCACTCACTTTGAACTGCCAAATGTCTGAGAGTGGCAATGGCACGGATAACCGGAAGGCATCATCAAGGGTAATTGGGTTTAGCCTGCTGAAATCTGCATTATCAGACAGAGCACCTAAGTATCAAAAAGGGGATTATTTACCAACATTAACAGATTGAGATTGAGTTGAGCACTAACTTGGAGACAAACCCTTTTGTCAATATGCTGCATCGGTAGATTACGATATATAAATTGCATTAAATCATTCTCCATAGAGTTTCTTCAGGCCTGAGCTCCACTGTCAGCTCCCATGCTCTGGCCTCCTTCACTACTGATGTATTGGGCTTCTTTTCTTGCTATTTTTGTGAGTCAACCATTTTCATTGACCCTCTGTATCATACTTCCCATTTGTCTTTTCTTCAGCTCAGTCCTTGTTCGGCTTCCATGAGAAATCTTTAGCATTCTCATGCCTGCTCATTGTGCCCCATTAGACGACTTCCGGGGCTTCTGAGGCTTGAAGAATGATATATTTTAGTCCCCGTACACTATTTTCTGTGGTCTGTAGTACAGCACACATAATAGTGGGCAATCCTAATATGACGTATTGCCAATCACAAAAATTAATTTCTATTATTGCTCAGTCAATCACTCTCACTTAACTGCCTAGCCTATTTTGCTTTCACCATCCTTGGGGGTTCACCAAATTCCATTTACAGCCTTTCTGATCTCTGGTATTGGCTGGTAGGCAACTCAATCCAACTATTGCTGACATTGATCTTTCCAGGAACACAGCTGTGATGGCTGATACTTTTTTTCCATGTCATAAACGTCAAACTTATTCCTTTGGCTTAATCCGTGAATATACAAACTATTCAGATAAAATCATCACGGTCCCTCCTTTCTAGTAACTGAGACAATAAACAAGAAACTATTTACTATTTACACCTCCAGCACTGTCCCTACCAAGCATAATGCAAATTTTATCTTATTATTAACTTCTTTTTATTCCTAATATTTATAACTAAATCACTCTTTATAAATGACTTTGCATTATGAAAGGTGCTGCAAGATACGATGCTTGATGTAGCATTTTTAAAGCTTTCAAAACTTTATTAAACATATGATTTCAAGAGAAGGTTCCAGTGATCAGAAGTCAGTGCCCAGTAATGTAGGCCCATAATGTGTGCCCATAATCTTAACAAAGTTAAGCTAGTTTCCTTTTAAAGAGAAAATCAGTAGTGCAGAAAGTGATTAATTGTGCTGTGATATTCTAAACGATATAACTATCTTCAGTTAAACAAATCAGCTGGATCTGAAAACAGAAGACAAATAATTCCATGAAGTGTCAATGTAATTCTATCCTAGCAAAAATAATAATTTGTTTTAAATTAAGATACATGCATTTGCATTTTACCATGTGTTGTTTGCCAGAAAATCTGTGACTCATCATACCTTATACTAAACTATTCACAGCCAACACTGAAGGGGAGTACATTATAATTCAGCATACCACTAAATAAAAGTGCCTGTTTACTAAAATCTGATCTTGTCATACAAGATCAGATGAAGAATGTAAAAAAGCTGATTTAGTATTCATATTTTCAAACATCTTATTTGAAAAGGATTTACTTGATCAATAGAATGAACATTATTTGCTAACCCCAAATGTTTTGGTCAAACATTGGAATTTTCACAACATTTACTGATACTTGTATATATTATCAATAGAACGTAAAAATACCTGAACGATGTACACAGTTGCAAGTTTCAGGCCAAGAATAAAATTTCTGAAAGTTCAAAAATGCTCCAACGAACCATCCTTTGAGACTAAGGTAATGAGACAACAGTAGACAAATGTCAACCAATGCCTAGTTACTCCAAGCTGGAATTTCTGCTGGGATGAATAAGGCCCTTAGGTATACCCAAACTGTATATTCCATTTCTCAGTGAATGAAAGGTTCATACTCACTGGATGAAAGGTTCATACTCACTGTTCCCACACGTTGGCCAAACAGGGGATACAGAAATTCTTGCAGAATTAACCTCCACTAAACCAACATTCTAAAGCTATACTTCACTGATAACCAAAACTACACAAACCAAACATATCCAGCATAACCAAAACTACACAAACCAAACATATCCAGCATCACTGTGCCACTTCCAGACTTGCCCTCTGCTTTTATTACTACAGAATCATTCTGGCGCCTCTGTCACTGTATTTATTTAGAGGAAGTAAAGTCATCACACTGTCTCTGCCTCACAGCTGGGTGATCCTGTGCAATCCTTTTGCACGACATTCGGTCATCTTCCACTGTTTCACTCATTCACTCTTTCTGTTCACTTTTGCTCCCTCACTTGCAGAGTATAACCTCATCAGAATGCTACTAACCTCATTGCTGAGGTTAACGTGAATGAGCATTACCATAACCGGTGTCTGTCATTAACTGGATAGTGCACCATGTCAGCAGGAAGAGCTTTGGTCATGCTACCAGCCTCCACCCCAAGTAGGTAGGTGTCTTACAACACTCAAGTCCCTGCTTTTATGGGGTCTGTCATATGACCATTGTACTGTTTAACAACAGTATGTAAACTGACTGATGAAGTGTTAAGTAATTCTGCCCTTGTTACTACTGTTGCTTCTGTGCTTTATAAATGAAGTGCTGAAGCTTCCTAATTCCTATGGTCTGTAACAGAAATGACTATAACTCTGAATATTACTTTCAGGGATGACTGACATTGTTCTTTTCCCCATTGTTGTGTGACTACAGTATCAATTTTCCATAAGCTGAGGTGTGGAGTCTCCCCTCATCTTGGAGAAAGTTTTGGTAGTCACTGAAAGGGATATTCAGCTATTCAAACTCAGTTCATCAGGACTCATACAATGATCTGTTTTAAAACTGATGTGAATTACTTCTACTTACTGTCAGTGATTTATGCTTACGTTGTGTTTGCACTGTTACAAAACTGACCACAGAAATCCTGAGGCCAAGTGCTAGGTGATGTTCAGTCTTGGAAGTTTGTTTTCAAGCTATGGTGTCACACTTAGCATAAAACATTCATTCACTCATAGTGTCCAGACATTATGATCAGGAATACACATGTTCTTTGTTATTTTTTTATTATCTGTGCAGTACTGTCTTTCATTTTTGATCCTCCTACACAAAGGGCTCTCACACAGACAACTTGGTCAACAAAGCAAAAATAAAAAAAGAAATTGTATCACTGAGACCTTTATATTTGATGTCTTTAGTGTATGATTAGTATTTTATTACTGTTAGCCAGTTTCACTTCTAACATTACCATCCTGCAAAACAGCATTCTATGCTAACTTCTTTGAGTCGCTCTTCTGCCATACTCAACTTTCACAAGGTTTTAAAAATTTCATTGACTCTTTACCCTAATATACATTTATAACTAACTGCTTCAATTATAACTTTCTTTTGCTTACTATGAGTATCTGAAAGACTTTTTTTTTAAGTTAGAATTTTTTCCTCTTTTGGTTATGTAGTACATCTAAGAAACAATGACAATATTGCAAGATAAGAGCGTCTTCTGTGTGGAGACATGCGTGAATGGGCGTACCTTCGTTGAAAGTTGTGTGTCAGGGCTGGCAACTCGGCACATAAAAATCTACTGCCAATCATTAGCGGACCGGAGTTCCACTGCGGCGACCCCTAAAGGCAAAAGCCGAAAGACACAACAACAACAACAACAACAACAACAAATCACTAGGAATAATAATAAATACAACAGAGCCTGTGTGAATCAAACTTAAGATTTTTCATAGTTGGCCTATTCTAGCTTCATTTCACTTCATAATTCAACCATTTAACTATGTAACCAGTCTCTCAAACATTTTTCTCATCTTCCTCCTATCAAAAAGTACTTATATATAATCACCCTACATCCACATCTCCAACTCCCTTTTTCCCATTTTTGTACATGGGGTCAGGGGGTCGTGGGGTCACATAAAAACTGACCATCATCTAGTGCCAGTGTTCACAATAAAGGGTGGCTAGCCAAGCTAGTTTTTCCTCAGTACCCAAATGCACATTCACACCTACAGAATATTTAGTGTGCCCATGCCATCTACTGTGTGTTTTTGGAATGTGAGTGGCAAAAAGACTACCTAGGGGAAAAAAGTCACATGAACACAGGGAAGACATGCAGATTCCACAGAAAAAGTACCCCAGCGAAGAACTGAACTGGAAAACGTCTTGCTATTTCGTTGGAATCCAATTTTACTGTTATCAAATATTTTTTTGCATTCTTACCGGTTTATCTCATCCTTTCTAAAAGATTACCTCAAGAGCATGTACAGTCATTACTCTGTTTTATTCGGGTCTATATTATAAAGATGAAACTTTACTTACCCAAATACCTAAACGTCGACCCGTCTTCATCGAAGAGCATATACACCGAACGCCCTAAACCGCGAAATTCAAAATGTCAAACTGTCATACTTATCCCACCCCACCACCTGCTACATACTATCTACACAAACAAACTAAATAAACCACATACATACACTAACCAAAACCCTAGTTCTAACCCTAAACTAAAGCCTATAACCTACACTAAATCTTACATATACCACCAAGTATGCACTTCACTTAACCCACACCCTAACCCTAAGGTCCGTAACTATCACAGACTTACCTTAAAAAGCTGAACCCAAACAAACTAAATAATCCACACACATACACTTAACAAAATCTTACACTAAAGCTAACATACATTACCATCTATGCACTTACCTTAACCCGCACCCTAACCCTAAGGTCCGTTACTATCGCACACTTACCTTACGGAGCTATACCGCAGAAGGCCAACCATGACGATTCGACATTTCTGCTCTTCTGGACACGGTTCGATGAAGACGGGTCGACGTTTAGGCGTTCGGGTAAGTAAATGTTCGTCTTTTTAATATAGACCCGTTTTATTCAGATTATGATACTGTAAGAAACTGCATGCAGCAATATCTGAATCTTGGAGATGAAATCAGAGGTTTCAAAATTTATCAGAGGGAGAGTTTTTTTTATTATGTGCAACTCATCAACTCATCAGCCTCTTCCTCTATTAATAGTTTTGTTCTCCTTTTCTACTTTTAGCCAGGATAATAACTATTTAAAGATCTGGGGAGTCCCCCCCCCCAAGTTTGGGTACACCACTGCTGCAGTGTAGAACTGCACACAATACATGTGAATTTCTTCCCCAGTAAACAATATTGTGCAAGCCCATAGACAATGCAGACTACAGGACAAGAATTAGCTTTCTAGGTGCCAATGTAAGGATCTATCCTGCTGTTTAGGTTTACTACTGTTGTAAAGGGCTACCAAGTAGAAATTCTCTTCTTTTCTCTCTTACGTCTGTAAACTATATGTATTTCCCTCTCTTTCTGTTGTTTTCTCTTTTCCTCTCTTCTGTCTTTTCATCATATATTCTCCCTCACAAATTACATAGTAATTTCCTTCTGTCGTTCAACACTGTCTCCTATTTGTTTCTTATTTTTCTGTTTCTACAGTATTTTTTCTGGTCCTTTCTCTCTCCTACTTTGCTTGGTTTTCCCTCCTGAAGAGAGAAATAGCTTGTTTTTGTAGCACATAAGGCTATTCTGTGATCTGGTACCACACCTCCCCAGCTCTTCATCCTTCCAAGATCCTCCACAAAACTCTGACAGCCCTATACACTTCCCAAATTTAAGGGGACTACAACCACCTCTGCAACTGTAGACTTGAGTCTGTCCTCTTAGCCAAAATCCAAGAGCCAGGCACCTTGACTTGTACCTTAATCACCACCCTGCATACAGTACATCATTATACAATGTAATAGTGCCCTTGCTTCTCCCTACTACAGTCTAGTTCTTAGTTTAATGGATTTCAATCCTAAAATTTTTCTTAACCATCACACAGTAGCTGAAATATTTAACAATATCTTCCTAACCATGCTCAATGTCCAAGCACCATTCAGAAAAAAAAATCAAGTTGCCTCCAACTTCTTGGCTTACTATGTCAACAAAGCATTTAATGAAAAGAAAAAAAAAGAAATAGCATGGAAACAATGATAGACCAATAACACACGCACCAATGATCAAATGTACAGGAATCTATGTTACAAAGTCAAAACCCTTGTAAACATGGAAAAAATGCTAATTTAGTTTACAAAATAAACAACTGAGGAATTCATTAATAAACTCTTAAAACTAGAAAGGCCTTCACTTCATTAACGTAGCTTCATCACTTTTCAAAACTTATCTACAAGTACTGATACCCACAGCCTACATAAAGCTACTCTCTGACCTACCCTCATACCCCTACATAAGAGACGCACCCCAGCTGATTTAAGTATTTACAGATGTATAGCTATTCTACCCTCCACTATCAACAAAACTGGAGCAATGTATCCACTCTCAACTACTCAAGTACTTTCTTGAAAATAAACTCTTCACTACACAGCATGATTTCTAACTACACCATAGTACAACTGCTTTGCACTCTTTTCTTAACACCATTACCTCATTTTGTGGCAATAACCAACTAGTCTCAGCAACCCTTCTGAACCTTAAATATATATATATATATATATATATATATATATATATATATATATATATATATATATATATATACTAGTGGGAAGTGGCTGCATAGATTCCATTTCAAGAATTACCTTAAACCACAACTTCAGTCTGCCACTAGTTCCATTTCCCACACAATTTCTAATCTAATTATTTTCATAACACAGATACAATGTTAACTAGTTCTCCACAAAATGATTTATAGCTCCATTAATCTTTCAACCACTTAAGAAGTCCAACAACTATTAAATTAAGAAATGGCTGCAGAAAGAGGGCATAATAAATGCAACTGACAAAATATTTCTAATAATTAATTTAACCTCTCATTACACTACAAGATCACAAATGGAGAAAATGTTCATTAAGAAGTTCCTTCACAGGGTGTTTCTGATACTCCAAGAAGTCTAAAATGAGCAGTGATGTATGAATAAATTACTGGGATGTTCTTGGTAATTTACATGACTGAGACATCATTTTCTGATTGCACAATATTGCCTCTTTTCTAGCAACAGATTCTGAGTACAATGCAGTTAATGTGGATTGATAGACTTTGATGCCACTGACCACCTCCTCCCACCCAAAAACTGTCCCTCTCCCTTTAGGAGATGTGCCTATACAATCGCTTAAAATGGCTTTCAGTGTAGGACTGCAATGCTAAAATAAGGAACAAATTATTACCGATAAAAATATCTGCTCAAGTACCTCATTAGGCATTGCACTTGGGTTAATGCACTTTTCAGTCTTTATAAATAATTTAGCCACAAATCATCCCACACTAAACATTACATTTTACACTATACACTGATGATGAATTCCTTCTGTAGTCAGTGAAAACCTCCAGTGTCATACAAAAAGTAATTCAAAAAGAATTAAACGTATAACAGACTGGACTGCGCAGTTGTGCAGCAGTATCATTGTCACCTCACAGCAAGAGGTTCACAGGTTCGATTCTCGGCTGGAGTGCCTTCTGTGCAGAGTGTGCATGTCCTCATTGCATTCGTGTGGGTTTTCTCCAGGTACTCCGGTTTCCTCCCACATTACAAAGATATGCATCTGGAGTGTTTCTACCCGGGCCTCTCCTGATAATTGGCTTTGTTCCAAGTCGGACTTTTCCGGTAAACAAATGTTAAATAAATAAAATAAATATAAATACACAGCACTGGTTTAACACCAATAGATCTATTCAGTTCTAACCAAAGACAACCATGCCTCATCAAAACTCCAAAGGACCACCAGAAATTCATAATCCTGTATATTGCATGTATAATCCTTGCAAATTTGTGTCTTTCCAATACTTGGAATTATTTTCTGTTCATACAGAAATCATCACAGAGAAGGTTTTAAGGCATTTGAAATCTATTTGTAATCTTACAAACATGCTTACCCAGGAGTTACATTAATGATCCTTTTAAATGTTTTCATGTTAATCTTATTGTTTCTTCCTTTACCCTCTCACTATCGCAAGCTAATTCTGTCCTTTCTCATCCTACTTGTGAATCAGTCGGACTAAGTGTAAAATTTTATAGAGGATACAATTGAAAGAGAGAGTGATTTAAACTGGTGATAATTATTATTTGATATTTTATTTGATGTCATACAAAAAGTAACTCAAAAAGAATTAAACATATAACAGACTGGACTGCGCAGTTGTGCAGCGGTATCATTGTTACCTCACAGCAAGAGGTTCACCGGTTCGATTCCCGGCTGGAGTGCCTTCTGTACAGAGTCTGCATGTCATCCCTGCATTCGTGTGGGTTTTCTCCAGGTACTCTGGTTTCCTCCCAGATTACAAAGATATGTATCTGAAGTGTTTCTACCCAGGCCTCCGCTGAAAATTGGCTTTGTTCCATGTCGGACTTTTCCGGTAAATAAATGTTAGATAAATAAAATAAATATAAACACACAGCACTGGTTTAACACCAATAGATATATTCAGTTCTAACCAAAGAAAACTATGCCTCACCAAAACTCCAAAGGACCACCAACAATTCATACTCCTGTATATTACATGTATAATCCTTGCAAATTTGTCTCTTTCCAATACTTGGAATTTTTTTCTGTTCATACAGAAATCATCACAGAGAAGGTTTTAAGGCATTTGAAATCTATCTGTAATCTTACAAACATCCTTACCCAGGAGTTACATTAATGATCCTTTTAAATGTTTTCATGTTAATCTTATTGTTTCTTCCTTTACCCTCTCACTATCGCAAGCTAATTCTGTCCTTTCTCATCCTACTTGTGAATCAGTCGGACTGAGTGTAAAATTTTATAGAGGATACAATTGAAAGAGAGAGTGATTTAAACTGGTGATAATTATTATTTGACATGTTATTTGATTACACTAATCAAATGTTTGCCAGACAGTTTACAATTACTTAATTTCATATTTTGTTAGTACTCGCTTAAAGTGAATAACAATTTCTGCAGAAGTAGAAGCACATTTCATTGCACTTTCTTTCTGCCTCTGTTTATTTCTCAACCCATTGCATTTGTTGATAATTTGAATAATTATAAATTATAAATGATAAAAGTGTGTTTACTGTAAATTCACTGTGTGCTGATTGTGGGGAATGGGGCGAAACATTTTGTGCCGTCACATTCACTAATGATGTAGAATCATGTAAAATATTTTACACTTGATACCTTCTAACTATAAATATGTACTGCACCAGAACTGACATCTTGTAATATTTCGATATGCTTTGAGAATTATTCTTTCAGTTTCTAATACAGTTATGACTTTGCTTGGCAGGTGAAGCTATTAATTTAGTTACAAAACATCCTGGTTCATAGTCATGTCAAATCTTAAGAGACAGTAGAATACCAAGCTGGATAGGTAACAGGAAAGACACAAAGATCATTACATTACCTTGTACTACAATATATGACATAGCTTAATAAGAAGAATGCAATGTTCTCTTGACTAATGTAATATAGGTTAGCTTATAGATGCACATGTGTGTCTGATTATGCATTCCTGTGAGTGTCACTGGACCCGTACAGTACTCAGTAAATGATGGGTTTTAAACAGCTATGGCTCAAATGCACACAAAAATGGTGACCAGGATGTGATCATGTCTGCAAGTACCAGCTCAGAGACAACAAAATTGGCAGGCACAAATAATGAGAAATAAAAAGAAATAAGAGGAGTACTACAGCAGGGAAGAAGAAAACATTATGTTGACCAAGGTGATAGAAAGATAAATGTGTCTGCAGCACGGGTGGAGAATTACACTGAAAGCAAGGTGACTTCTGTACAACTCAGCCCGCCAGTAACTTTGGCCATAGCTGTCGTTAAACAAATGTCTGTGTTACAAATGACTATTCGATGAGCAGTTTATATAAAAATTTTCACTGTACTGCAATCTCAAAAACAGAACTTCGAGATTTCAGCTCTTTCGCTCTTTTGACGTTCGACATTTTAAATTTGTGATAATGTGATATAGATCCGTGGTTAATCACTGACTGAAACCAGTATGGTTTACGAAATGAAGAATGGCATATGGACATGACAGATAGCCAATCTGCATATTTTGGTGTGTTCTGTAGTCAGAACCTCATGCCAGTAATTTGAAGATCTTGGGGGAAAAGGCATCATTGTAGGGTATTAAGATAGGATGTACCTTCATATGAATTCTTAAAGCCTTCTTCAGTTTATAACTTGGTTTGATTTTAAAGAAGAACAAGAAACAGTCTGACGACCTGACTCCTTTATAAATTAATCTCAGCCTCACATTCATGAAACTGACTTCATTTCCCCAGTAGTTAAACCTGAGAGTATGAAATCCGCAGATGAGAGATCACTGTACCTGTGCTTAATGAAATGTTTGGGTTGTCTATAATGCCCTTATTCCTTTCTCAAGTCTTACTTTATTAAACATTCTACATACTGTGAAACTAATTTCTTCAGAATTTTGGGATTTTAAAACCAAAGGATTGTTTTAAATTCCTTGTTTGTATTAATTAAAAAAAGCAAATAATATATAACAATATATCTCGATTTAACAGGCTAATCTACAGCACCACCATGATTTCTAGCACCCTTTCCAGGTATCTTCAGTACTTCCTCAAAATTAATATAAATTCCTTGGCTTGTACTACCATATTACAACACTGATCATCACCTTTACCAAAAATGCTACAATTAGCTCCTAAAAAACATGCCCCCTCAGCTCAAGACTGCCTCCTTTCAGTTAAGCCCAACATGCACTTTGATGTGCATTTGAATGACTTTAATGTTGCCTGCTTAATGGTAGATTACCAGTAAAATTTCTATGAAGTAACCATTCCCCAGCCACCAAAATGCCATAACCTCCTACTAGCCCCACTGTTCCACCAACTGGCCTAATCTCTTTATATGTCCTATGGAACATCTCTCTTCATCTGCTCATCCAACTTAGGTTCTTGTCTCATTCCTCACTGCTTATCCCCCACTATTCTGCATGTACGCAGCCATAACAGCAACAAAGTAACCCTTCCAGTCAATCATATTTAGTCACAATCTACAGAAAAAAATTGACTGAAATCCACAAAGAATGGCATATCTCAGGAGCACGTAGTTATTTTGAAGACATAAATCAAATGCTGTAATATCAATGCACGAAGATAAAGTAATACTGAAAATTTGCGACATTACATTCAAAGCTGCTCAAGTGTTATATTTTCTTCACATCATGATTGTCAGCAATCGGGTCAGTTATTGGACCTTTATCAATTTGTTCCATAATTTGGCAAGAGCCAGTTGCAGTGTAGTCATCATCATGGCAGTGGTAACGGGATATCAGGTTATTCACTTACCATTCCCACTGCACATGATCATATATATTTAAGTGTTTGACCTGCAGTGAGTCTTACTGAGGGTGTGTCAACTGCCTCCACAAGTGATGCAACCATTCAAGAAGCCCTAACCCCACTTACAAGGAAAACATCTTAATGGGTGGCACAGTAGTGTGAACATAGTGATGCCACCTCATACAAAGAAGTTGTTAAATTTGTTAGCCTAGTATACACCTATGTGATCTCTGGTCTCCTCCATAGATTTTAACAAAGAGTCTTTTTAAATAAGAAAATTAAGTAAAGATAAAATTAATAATCAAATATTGCAAACTATTCTGATAATACTAAATCCAAATACTATAACAGCAAAAAAAGAACAGAGAGGAGAAATGGCTAAACAATTTAAAACAAGTATATTACAATTAGAATAATCTTTGTTTTAAAACCTGTCAAAATGCACAAAGGCTTGTAAGACTTACCATGTAAGGATGACACACTGTCAACTAAATTCTGCTCCAGAAAAAAAAAACGTCCTGGTGGATATCATGCCTAAAATACTAACAGTAGCACTTTAACCTAATACTCTTACTCCCTTTATATGAATAAAATGGGTAAGGCATTTATTTAGGGATAAATCTAATGCACCATAAAAAATTGTTGGATAAACAGGAGTGGAAAATGAACATCAGTATCTGCTTAATGTACATAGTGTAATTGTGTGAAAAATGTACAGCATTAAATTATAACTAGAGACAAGCTATGTAAATCTTCATGTTGGTATTAAAATATCAGATGTGTTTAAAACTATGATGTACTTGGTTACTGATGGCTCATTACTGAACTATACACAGATATACCAACTGTGCTAATTGATCCAGTAGTAATTTCCGACAAACTATGAGGGCTGCTAATTACACATATTTTGCTCAAGTCATCCCTGTCATCTACAAGGAAAGTAAAATGTGGGATTCTGGAGACGAACTACTGAAATCAAGCACTTTTTCAACAAAAGTACTTGTTTTGGCCTGCTAAGGTCTGCATTATGAAGTGGTGCATCAAGGTTTCGAAAAGGGGATTATTTCCCAACATTAAGATCCTAAAGAGTTTGGGATCGACGTGAGCACCACCTTGAAGATACACAATTTTATCGCTATGTTATGGTTATTCCTGCTAAGTAGCACCATTGGGTGTGGTAAGCTACTAGGTGCATGCTGGAGTTAATCTGCACAAACATCTTAGTGTGCGACTTTGGTGGTTCATATATGAATTACACTTGTTTTCTCCAAGGCTTTGGTTCCAAGGCTAATAGTCTATTACCTCACTGCTTAGAGACATGGAACAAAGAGCCCCCTCCTCAAACCTAAGGGCATGATACTGAGCCAAGATATAATGGGATCGCAAAGACTTTAGCTGACCTGATCAAGGCACTCGCTTTGAACTGCCAAATGTCTGAGAGTGGCAATGGCACGGATAACCGGAAGGCATGAAAAATTCATCCAGGGTAATTGGGTTTAGCCTGCTGAAATCTGCATTATCAGACAGAGCACCTAAGTATCAAAAAGGGGATTATTTACCAACATTAACAGATTGAGATTGAGTTGAGCACTAACTTGGAGACAAACCCTTTTGTCAATATGCTGCATCGGTAGATTAGGATATATAAATTGCATTAAATCATTCTCCATAGAGTTTCTTCAGGCCAGAGCTCCACTGTCAGCTCCCATGCTCTGGCCTCCTTCACTACTGATGTATTGGGCTTCTTTTCTTGCTATTTTTGTGAGTCAACCATTTTCATTGACCCTCTGTATCATACTTCCCATTTGTCTTTTCTTCAGCTCAGTCCTTGTTCGGCTTCCATGAGAAATCTTTAGCATTCTCATGCCTGCTCATTGTGCCCCATTAGATGACTTCCGGGGCTTCTGAGGCCTGAAGAATGATATATTTTAGTCCCCGTACACTATTTTCTGTGGTCTGTAGTACAGCACACATAATAGTGGGCAATCCTAATATGACGTATTGCCAATCACAAAAATTAATTTCTATTATTGCTCAGTCAATCACTCTCACTTAACTGCCTAGCCTATTTTGCTTTCACCATCCTTGGGGGTTCACCAAATTCCATTTACAGCCTTTCTGATCTCTGGTATTGGCTGGTAGGCAACTCAATCCAACCATTGCTGACATTGATCTTTCCAGGAACACAGCTGTGATGGCTGATACTTTTTTTCCATGTCATAAACGTCAAACGTATTCCTTTGGCTTAATGCATGAATATACAAACTATTCAGATAAAATCATCACGGTCCCTCCTTTCTAGTAACTGAGACAATAAACAAGAAACTATTTACTATTTACACCTCCAGCACTGTCCCTACCAAGCATAATGCAAATTTTATCTTATTATTAACTTCTTTTTATTCCTAATATTTATAACTAAATCACTCTTTATAAATGACTTTGTATTATGAAAGGTGCTACAAGATACGATGCTTGATGTAGCATTTTTAAAGCTTTCAAAACTTTATTAAACATATGATTTCAAGAGAAGGTTCCAGTGATCAGAAGTCAGTGCCCAGTAATGTAGGCCCATAATGTGTGCCCATAATCTTAACAAAGTTAAGCTAGTTTCCTTTTAAAGAGAAAATCAGTAGTGCAGAAAGTGATTAATTGTGCTGTGATATTCTAAATGATATAACTATCTTCAATTAAACAAATCAGCTGGATCTGAAAACAGAAGACAAATAATTCCATGAAGTGTGAATGTAATTCTATCCTAGCAAAAATAATAATTTGTTTTAAATTAAGATACATGCATTTGCATTTTACCATGTGTTGTTTGCCAGAAAATCTGTGACTCATCATATCTTATACTAAACTATTCACAGCCAACACTGAAGTGGAGTACATTATAATTCAGCATACCACTAAATAAAAGTGCCTGTTTACTAAAATCTGATCTTGTCATACAAGATCAGATGAAGAATGTAAAAAAGTTGATTTAGTATTCATATTTTCAAACATCTTATTTGAAAAGGATTTACTTGATCAATAGAATGAACATTATTTGCTAACCCCAAATGTTTTGGTCAAACATTGGAATTTTCACAACATTTACTGATACATGTATATATTATCAATAGAACGTAAAAATACCTGAACGATGTACACAGTTGCAAGTTTCAAGCCAAGAATAAAATTTCTGAAAGTTCAAAAATGCTCCAACGAACCATCCTTTGAGACTAAGGTAATGAGACAACAGTAGACAAATGTCAACCAATGCCTAGTTACTCCAAGCTGGAATTTCTGCTGGGATGAATAAGGCCCTTAGGTATACCCAAACTGTATATTCCATTTCTCAGTGAATGAAAGGTTCATACTCACTGGATGAAAGGTTCATACTCACTGGTCCCACATGTTGGCCAAACAGGGGATACAGAAATTCTTGCAGAATTAACCTCCACTAAACCAACATTCTAAAGCTATACTTCACTGATAACCAAAACTACACAAACCAAACATATCCAGCATAACCAAAACTACACAAACCAAACATATCCAGCATCACTGTGCCACTTCCAGACTTGCCCTCTGCTTTTATTACTACAGAATCATTCTGGCGCCTCTGTCACTGTATTTATTTAGAGGAAGTAAAGTCATCACACTGTCTCTGCCTCACAGCTGGGTGATCCTGTGCAATCCTTTTGCACGACATTCGGTCATCTTCCACTGTTTCACTCATTCACTCTTTCTGTTCACTTTTGCTCCCTCACTTGCAGAGTATAACCTCATCAGAATGCTACTAACCTCATTGCTGAGGTTAACGTGAATGAGCATTACCATAACCGGTGTCTGTCATTAACTGGTTAGTGCACCATGTCAGCAGGAAGAGCTTTGGTCATGCTACCAGCCTCCACCCCAAGTAGGTAGGTGTCTTACAACACTCAAGTCCCTGCTTTTATGGGGTCTGTCATATGACCATTGTACTGTTTAACAACAGTATGTAAACTGACTGATGAAGTGTTAAGTAATTCTGCCCTTGTTACTATTGTTGCTTCTGTGCTTTATAAATGAAGTGCTGAAGCTTCCTAATTCCTATGGTCTGTAACAGAAATGACTATAACTCTGAATATTACTTTCAGGGATGACTGACATTGTTCTTTTTCCCATTGTTGTGTGACTACAGTATCAATTTTCCATAAGCTGGGGTGTGGAGTCTCCCCTCATCTTGGAGAAAGTTTTGGTAGTCACTGAAAGGGATATTCAGCTATTCAAACTCAGTTCATCAGGACTCATACAATGATCTGTTTTAAAACTGATGTGAATTACTTCTACTTACTGTCAGTGATTTATGCTTACGTTGTGTTTGCACTGTTACAAAACTGACCACAGAAATCCTGAGGCCAAGTGCTAGGTGATGTTCAGTCTTGGAAGTTTGTTTTCAAGCTATGGTGTCACACTTAGCATAAAACATTCATTCACTCATAGTGTCCAGACATTATGATCAGGAATACACATGTTCTTTGTTATTTTTTTATTATCTGTGCAGTACTGTCTTTCATTTTTGATCCTCCTACACAAAGGGCTCTCACACAGACAACTTGGTCAACAAAGCAAAAATAAAAAAAGAAATTGTATCACTGAGACCTTTATATTTGATGTCTTTAGTGTATGATTAGTATTTTATTACTGTTAAACCAGTTTCACTTCTAACATTACCATCCTGCAAAACAGCATTCTATGCTAACTTCTTTGAGTCGCTCTTCTGCCATACTCAACTTTCACAAGGTTTTAAAAATTTCATTGACTCTTTACCCTAATATACATTTATAACTAACTGCTTCAATTATTACTTTCTTTTGCTTACTATGAGTATCTGAAAGACTTTTTTTTTAAGTTAGAATTTTTTCCTCTTTTGGTTATGTACTACATCTAAGAAACAATGACAATATTGCAAGGTAAGAGCGTCTTCTGTGTGGAGACATGCGTGAATGGGCGTACCTTCGTTGAAAGTTGTGTGTCAGGGCTGGCAACTCGGCACATAAAAATCTACTGTCAATCATTAGCGGACCGGAGTTCCACTGTGGCGACCCCTAAATGGCAAAAGCCGAAAGACACAACAACAACAACAACAAATCACTAGGAATAATAATAGATACAACAGAGCCTGTGTGAATCAAACTTAAGATTTTTCATAGTTGGCCTATTCTAGCTTCATTTCACTTCATAATTCAACCATTTAACTATGTAACCAGTCTCTCAAACATTTTTCTCATCTTCCTCCTATCAAAAAGTACTTATATATAATCACCCTACATCCACATCTCCAACTCCCTTTTTCCCATTTTTGTACATGGGGTCAGGGGGTCGTGGGGTCACATAAAAACTGACCATCATCTAGTGCCAGTGTTCACAATAAAGGGTGGCTAGCCAAGCTAGTTTTTCCTCAGTACCCAAATGCACATTCACACCTTCAGAATATTTAGTGTGCCCATGCCATCTACTGTGTGTTTTTGGAATGTGAGTGGCAAAAAGACTACCTAGGGGAAAAAAGTCACATGAACACAGGGAAGACATGCAGATTCTACAGAAAAAGTACCCCAGCGAAGAACTGAACTGGAAAACGTCTTGCTATTTCGTTGGAATCCAATTTTACTGTTATCAAATATTTTTTTGCATTCTTACCGGTTTATCTCATCCTTTCTAAAAGATTACCTCAAGAGCATGTACAGTAATTACTCTGTTTTATTCGGGTCTATATTATAAAGATGAAACTTTACTTACCCAAATACCTAAACGTCGACCCGTCTTCATCGAAGAGCATATACACCAAACGCCCTAAACCGCGAAATTCAAAATGTCAAACTGTCATACTTATTCCACCCCATCACCTGCTACATACTATCTACACAAACAAACTAAATAAACCACATACATACACTAACCAAAACCCTAGTTCTAACCCTAAACTAAAGCCTATAACCTACACTAAATCTTACATATACCACCAAGTATGCACTTCACTTAACCCACACCCTAACCCTAAGGTCCGTAACTATCACAGACTTACCTTAAAAAGCTAAACCCAAACAAACTAAATAATCCACACACATACACTTAACAAAATCTTACACTAAAGCTAACATACATTACCATCTATGCACTTACCTTAACCCGCACCCTAACCCTAAGGTCCGTAACTATCGCACACTTACCTTACGGAGCTATACCGCAGAAGGCCAACCATGACGATTCGACATTTCTGCTCTTCTGGACACAGTTCAATGAAGACGGGTCGACGTTTAGGCGTTCGGGTAAGTAAATGTTCGTCTTTTTAATATAGACCCGTTTTATTCAGATTATGATACTGTAAGAAACTGCATGCAGCAATATCTGAATCTTGGAGATGAAATCAGAGGTTTCAAAATTTATCAGAGGGAGAGTTTTTTTTATTATGTGCAACTCATCAACTCATCAGCCTCTTCCTCTATTAATAGCTTTGTTCTCCTTTTCTACTTTTAGCCAGGATAATAACTATTTAAAGATCTGGGGAGTCCCCCCCCCAAGTTTGGGTACACCACTGCTGCAGTGTAGAACTGCACACAATACATGTGAATTTCTTCCCCAGTAAACAATATTGTGCAAGCCCATAGACAATGCAGACTACAGGACAAGAATTAGCTTTCTAGGTGCCAATGTAAGGATCTATCCTGCTGTTTAGGTTTACTACTGTTGTAAAGGGCTACCAAGTAGAAATTCTCTTATTTTCTCTCTTACGTCTGTAAACTATATGTATTTCCCTCTCTTTCTGTTGTTTTCTCTTTTCCTCTCTTCTGTCTTTTCATCATCTATTCTCCCTCACAAATTACATAGTAATTTCCTTCTGTCGTTCAACACTGTCTCCTATTTGTTTCCTATTTTTCTGTTTCTACAGTATTTTTTCTGGTCCTTTCTCTCTCCTACTTTGCTTGGTTTTCCCTCCTGAAGAGAGAAATAGCTTGTTTTTGTAGCACATAAGGCTATTCTGTGATCTGGTACCACACCTCCCCAGCTCTTCATCCTTCCAAGATCCTCCACAAAACTCTGACAGCCCTATACACTTCCCAAATTTAAGGGGACTACAACCACCTCTGCAACTGTAGACTTGAGTCTGTCCTCTTAGCCAAAATCCAAGAGCCAGGCACCTTGACTTGTACCTTAATCACCACCCTGCATACAGTACATCATTATACAATGTAATAGTGCCCTTGCTTCTCCCTACTACAGTCTAGTTCTTAGTTTAATGGATTTCAATCCTAAAATTTTTCTTAACCATCACACAGTAGCTGAAATATTTAACAATATCTTCCTAACCATGCTCAATGTCCAAGCACCATTCAGAAAAAAAAAATCAAGTTGCCTCCAACTTCTTGGCTTACTATGTCAACAAAGCATTTAATGAAAAGAAAAAAAAAGAAATAGCATGGAAACAATGATAGACCAATAACACACGCACCAATGATCAAATGTACAGGAATCTATGTTACAAAGTCAAAACCCTTGTAAACATGGAAAAAATGCTAATTTAGTTTACAAAATAAACAACCGAGGAATTCATTAATAAACTCTTAAAACTAGAAAGGCCTTCACTTCATTAACGTAGCTTCATCACTTTTCAAAACTTATCTATAAGTACTGATACCCACAGCCTACATAAAGCTACTCTCTGACCTACTGTCGCCCTTAAACCAATCCCTACAACAACAATTAAAAACAACTGCTGCAGAGACTAAAGCCAGCTAAACTAGCACCAGACTATACTCCTGCAGAATACATCAAGCTATCAGCAAAGACACTAGTCCATCCAGTCTCCATATTCATTATCAAAAATCTACTGGAATCCTATGTCTCTAGGATGTGGAAAAAGACTTGTATCATACCCCTACATAAGAGACGCACCCCAGCTGATTTAAGTATTTACAGATGTATAGGTATTCTACCCTCCACTATCAACAAAACTGGAGCAATGTGTCCACTCTCAACTACTCAAGTACTTTCTTGAAAATAAACTCTTCACTACACAGCATGATTTCTAACTACACCATAGTACAACTGCTTTGCACTCTTTTCTTAACACCATTACCTCATTTTGTGGCAATAACCAACTAGTCTCAGCAACCCTTCTGAACCTTAAATATATATATATATATATATATATATATATATATATATATATATATATATATATATATACTAGTGGGAAGTGGCTGCATAGATTCCATTTCAAGAATTATCTTAAACCACAACTTCAGTCTGCCACTAGTTCCATTTCCCACACAATTTCTAATCTAATTATTTTCATAACACAGATACAATGTTAACTAGTTCTCCACAAAATGATTTATAGCTCCATTAATCTTTCAACCACTTAAGAAGTCCAACAACTATTAAATTAAGAAATGGCTGCAGAAAGAGGGCACAATAAATGCAACTGACAAAATATTTCTAATAATTAATTTAACCTCTCATTACACTACAAGATCACGAATGGAGAAAATGTTCATTAAGAAGTTCCTTCACAGGGTGTTTCTGATACTCCAAGAAGTCTAAAATGAGCAGTGATGTATGAATAAATTACTGGGATGTTCTTGGTAATTTACATGACTGAGACATCATTTTCTGATTGCACAATATTGCCTCTTTTCTAGCAACAGATTCTGAGTACAATGCAGTTAATGTGGATTGATAGACTTTGATGCCACTGACCACCTCCTCCCACCCAAAAACTGTCCCCTCTCCCTTTAGGAGATGTGCCTATACAATCGCTTAAAAATGGCTTTCAGTGTAGGACTGCAATGCTAAAATAAGGAACAAATTATTACCGATAAAAATATCTGCTCAAGTACCTCATTAGGCATTGCACTTGGGTTAATGCACTTTTCAGTCTTTATAAATAATTTAGCCACAAATCATCCCACACTAAACATTACATTTTACACTATACACTGATGATGAATTCCTTCTGTAGTCAGTGAAAACCTCCAGTGTCATACAAAAAGTAATTCAAAAAGAATTAAACGTATAACAGACTGGACTGCGCAGTTGTGCAGCAGTATCATTGTCACCTCACAGCAAGAGGTTCACAGGTTCGATTCTCGGCTGGAGTGCCTTCTGTGCAGAGTGTGCATGTCCTCATTGCATTCGTGTGGGTTTTCTCCAGGTACTCCGGTTTCCTCCCACATTACAAAGATATGCATCTGGAGTGTTTCTACCCGGGCCTCTGCTGATAATTGGCTTTGTTCCTAGTCAGACTTTTCCGGTAAATAAATGTTAAATAAATAAAATAAATATAAATACACAGCACTGGTTTAACACCAATAGATCTATTCAGTTCTAACCAAAGACAACCATGCCTCATCAAAACTCCAAAGGACCACCAGAAATTCATAATCCTGTATATTGCATGTATAATCCTTGCAAATTTGTGTCTTTCCAATACTTGGAATTATTTTCTGTTCATACAGAAATCATCACAGAGAAGGTTTTAAGGCATTTGAAATCTATCTGTAATCTTACAAACATGCTTACCCAGGAGTTACATTAATGATCCTTTTAAATGTTTTCATGTTAATCTTATTGTTTTTTCCTTTACCCTCTCACTATCGCAAGCTAATTCTGTCCTTTCTCATCCTACTTGTGAATCAGTCGGACTAAGTGTAAAATTTTATAGAGGATACAATTGAAAGAGAGAGTGATTTAAACTGGTGATAATTATTATTTGATATTTTATTTGATGTCATACAAAAAGTAACTCAAAAAGAATTAAACATATAACAGACTGGACTGCGCAGTTGTGCAGCGGTATCATTGTTACCTCACAGCAAGAGGTTCACCGGTTCGATTCCCGGCTGGAGTGCCTTCTGTACAGAGTCTGCATGTCATCCCTGCATTCGTGTGGGTTATCTCCAGGTACTCTGGTTTCCTCCCAGATTACAAAGATATGTATCTGAAGTGTTTCTACCCAGGCCTCCGCTGAAAATTGGCTTTGTTCCATGTCGGACTTTTCCGGTAAATAAATGTTAGATAAATAAAATAAATATAAACACATAGCACTGGTTTAACACCAATAGATATATTCAGTTCTAACCAAAGAAAACTATGCCTCACCAAAACTCCAAAGGACCACCAACAATTCATACTCCTGTATATTACATGTATAATCCTTGCAAATTTGTCTCTTTCCAATACTTGGAATTTTTTTCTGTTCATACAGAAATCATCACAGAGAAGGTTTTAAGGCATTTGAAATCTATCTGTAATCTTACAAACATCCTTACCCAGGAGTTACATTAATGATCCTTTTAAATGTTTTCATGTTATTCTTATTGTTTCTTCCTTTACCCTCTCACTATCGCAAGCTAATTCTGTCCTTTCTCATCCTACTTGTGAATCAGTCGGACTAAGTGTAAAATTTTATAGAGGATACAATTGAAAGAGAGAGTGATTTAAACTGGTGATAATTATTGACATGTTATTTGATGACACTAATCAAATGTTTGCCAGACAGTTTACAATTACTTAATTTCATATTTTGTTAGCACTCGCTTAAAGTGAATAACAATTTCTGCAGAAGTAGAAGCACATTTCATTGCACTTTCTTTCTGCCTCTGTTTATTTCTCAACCCATTGCATTTGTTGATAATTTGAATAATTATAAATTATAAATGATAAAAGTGTGTTTACTGTAAATTCACTGTGTGCTGATTGTGGGGAATGGGGCGAAACATTTTGTGCCGTCACATTCACTAATGATGTAGAATCATGTAAAATATTTTACACTTGATACCTTCTGACTATAAATAGTTACTGCACCAGAACTGACATCTTGTAATATTTCGATATGCTTTGAGAATTATTCTTTCAGTTTCTAATACAGTTATGACTTTGCTTTGCAGATGAAGCTATTAATTTAGTTACAAAACATCCTGGTTCATAGTCATGTCAAATCTTAAGAGACAGAATACCAAGCTGGATAGGTAACAGGAAAGACACAAAGATCATTACATTACCTTGTACTACAATACATGACATAGCTTAATAAGAAGAATGCAATGTTCTCTTGACTAATGTAATATAGGTTAGCTTATAGGTGCACATGTGTGTCTGATTATGCATTCTGTGAGTGTCACTGGACCCGTACAGTACTCAGTAAATGATGGGTTTTAAACAGCTATGGCTCAAATGCACACAAAAATGGTGACCAGGATGTGATCATGTCTGCAAGTACCAGCTCAGAGACAACAAAATTGGCAGGCACAAATAATGAGAAATAAAAAGAAATAAGAGGAGTACTACAGCAGGGAAGAAGAAAACATTATGTTGACCAAGGTGATAGAAAGATAAATGTGTCTGCAGCACGGGTGGAGAATTACACTGAAAGCAAGGTGACTTCTGTACAACTCAGCCCGCCAGTAACTTTGGCCATAGCTGTCATTAAACAAATGTCTGTGTTACAAATGACTATTCGATGAGCAGTTTATATAAAACAACTCTTGCATATGAAACCATTGCCATAAAGTAAGTCTTCCTTGGAAATTAATTGAATAATAATTGATGAACGTTAAACAGACCACTAGGTTCCACTATAAGTATTTGAGACATTCAAGATCAATAATTGATAGCCAGAAGGGTTGGTGCATGAAATAATGGTTAGTGGTTCGGGGTTGGCATAATTGTTAAGCTGTTTACCTCCCATGCACAAGGTACAGGGCTTGATTCTCACTTTTGTCCCTTGGTCTGCAGTTACACCAAAACATTTATACTTCCCATGCATCATGCCACTATGCAGCTATTCTGTGTCTAATTATTAGTTAGGCATGTAGTTGTCTGCAGACTAATTAATTATTAATTATAATGACCTATGAACCTAGAGTACTTGAAAGTTCCTAAAACATGTATTCAAGCTTGTATGTTATAAGTAGCTGACACAACATAATTAGTAGTAAGAAAACTTTGTTTTTTGAAAGGCCATAGCATCTGAGCAACCATGTGGGGTTTTACCCCTCCATCCACCCCTTCCTTTATTGTTCTCACTCCAAGGTTGCTGCATCACAGAGAAAGAGCAGCCATTGACAGGAAATGTAAACATTTTTTTTTTTCAATCTCAGGGAGGTAGCAAGCTCAGAGATGCTGAAATGCAAAATATACTTTGAGTAAAAGCACAGTGCATTTCTGAGGCTCAAGTAATAGCATATGAGTAGCTGTGACCATGAGTTAATACGGTAAAGCAACAATGGTTCAATCATCTGTGATACAAAAAACTGACTGTAACCCAATAACTACTGTGATGGCTGTACTTCAGCAAGAACAGATGCATAATGGCATGCTGTGTAGGAGGTGTACATGGTTTGGTGTAAATGCAGAACAAGGGACAGCTTACATGGAAAAGTAGAACTTTATTGCACACCAAATGACATTAGAGAAAAAGTAGATGCATGAGTCAGCCCTCATAATGCATATGATGTTGCCAGATTTGTTGTCACCGTAAAAACCTTCAAAAAGGTTATTTATAGGGTTATGGAATGTTTCAGTGACTGCATTGTCTAAGAAAATGAGTACAATAGCAGTCTAAAGATCTGGGTGAAGTAGATGAAATGGCAGTCCACATCTCCAGGCAGGAAGCTTAGAAACTCTGAGCTTTGCATCCACCTGCTAACTTAATATAAAAAGTTAGACCGCCTTGAAAAAAGTCAGCAACTATCATGGAAGCAATCATTTGCAGAAGATGCATTTGCTGAGCATGCAAACTGTATATTAAAAGACAATCTAGAGTCCTTGCTAAACAGTTTAAGGTCATACACATTAGTGAGTAAATAACATTTTAGGTTTTATAAGAGAATTTAAAGAATGAATGGCAGCATATGACAATGTACAGCAAAAATATGTAAACCAGCTGAACACTTAATTTGAAAGCAGATGACTAATGCTCTAAAGGACAGATTTCTGTATGCTACGTACTTTAGAATTATGCTCTAAAAACAGATTTATGTATGCTACCTACTTTAAAATTATGCTCTAAAGAACAGATTTCTGTACTCTACGTACTTTAGAATTATACTCTAAAGGACAGATTTCTGTATGCTACGTACTTTAGAATTATGCTCTAGACAGATTTCTGTACTCTACGTACTTTAGAATTACGCTCTAAAGGACAGATTTCTGTACTCTACGTACTTTAGAATTATTCTCTAAAGAACAGATTTCTGTACTCTATGTACTTTAGAATTATGCTCTAAAGGACAGATTTCTGTACTCTACGTACTTTAGAATTATGCTCTAAAGGACAGATTTCTGTACTCTACGTACTTTAGTTTGTCTTTTGGCTTTTCCCGGTTAGGGGTCACCACAGCGGAACTCCGGTCCGCTAATGATTGGCAGTAGACGTTCACAAACACCGAGGTGCAAGCTCGATGTTCAACCTTCAATGAAGGCACGCCCATTTACACATGTCTTTCGAATGCCCACCCAACCACGGGGAGGACCACTCTACGTACTTTAGTATTATGCTCTAAAGGACAGATTTCTGTACGCTATGTACTTTAGAATTATGCTTTAAAGGACAGAATTCTGTATGCTATGTACTTTAGAATTATACAACTGCTTTCCAAGAAAGACAGTTGTTGAACAATTATCTAATGTGTAGCATAAACAGAATCAGGTGTTAAAGATTCCTTTATGCTCAGGCATTGTAGTTCTGTGCGGTGTGTGAATAATTTATATCACAAGAAGGTCAGATAGTTCATGTCATTCTGAAGAAATATTACACATCAGTCATATACCCAGAAAGGATGGAAGACGAATGCTTTTCCCCAGATGGGTTGCGACACCACTGCCAGATGGAAAGATGTGTTCACTAACCCCTTGCCAGTCTTGACATCAAAGCTACAGAGTTTATCTGGATGGATCCATGACAGATGTCACCTCACCTGGTATGCCTATACTGATCTTGCTTCAGTATCAGCAGGAATGCAAGGACACTATCCTGAATACCTGAGACAATATTTTCAGAAACTATATCTGTGAAAGAGAAATGAGTGAAAACCCAAAATTCCTTTGTGAAGTCTGTAATTGCAAATGGGTGCTAACTCAATTGCTACTACAAAATACTATTTTATTACATATTTGAACATTCCTCTCAAGTGTATCTCATTACAAGGAACATTCCTCATCTTGAGTGTTAAAAGTCCAAGTTCCTCATTGTTCCACAATGAAAGGGTCTGTTATACATTCAATATTAAGAATTTTCTTTAACTGATATCCATGGCAAATAATACTGAATCATATTAACTGATAAAAAAAAAATAACGTTCCATGTGAGTTGTTCATCTCGCCTTTTTGTTCTTACACGTGGGTTCGGAGCCCATCCCTCAGTTCTGAGTCGGCCGCTTTTCAAGCTCAAACTGTCAGAGAAGCTCGAGACCCAGTATATAACCCATGATGCTCTACTGTAAACCCCAGATCTAGTACGCTGCACCCGAAGACAGCCTAAAAAAAATAAGTACTGCAGTACCTACCTATCTAGGTATCTATAGATTTTCAGAAAGGAAAACAGTCTGTCTTAAGAAGACAGGCTGACAATTATGCTGGCGCAGCAGCTGCCACCATAAGGGTTCAATTGGCTGCCATTTCTACTGTAAACCCCAGATCTAGCACCAAGGCAACCATCTTTCTCACCAGGAGGGGGAAGGTGGGAGGGAATGTAAGAACAAAAAGGCGAGATGAACAACTCACATGGAACGTTATGGTAAGGACATAACTTCTTTATGTGAAGTTGTTCTATCTCGCCATTTTGTTCTTACACGTGGGTAGCGTCCCAAGCACCCTTATCCTGGGTGGCTCAAGGGAGAACATTCCTGAGCACAGTGGAACCAAAGGAAGCCCTGTCCCTGGAGGACCTGTCCACTTTGTAATGAGTGATAAATGTGTGAGGTTTGGACCAAGTAGCAGCTGCACAGATGATATCCAAGGGTAAACGAGCTGCATGAGCTAATGACGTAGAAACAGCCCTGGTAGAATGGGCTTTGACATTAGTCGGTAATGGCTGGTTAGTGGAGGAAAAAATTAATTTAATGCAATCAGAAAGCCACTTAGATAATGTGATAATGTGATATTGTGAAGGCCACAGAAATACCTCACAAAGAGGATTACCGGCCTCAAAGAGATGCCCTATGCAGACCGTCTCAAAAAACTGCAGCTTTACTCCATTGCATATCGCCTACTCAGAGGCGATCTCTGCCTAACACACAAAGCTATGTCCAACCCAGAGCTTTTAGACATGCTCCACTTAAAGAAATCCCAATCCCTACAAGCTACATGCTCTAGGGACCTAAACCTTGTCACCACAATAGACAGAACATGCTGGAGGGATAGATTCCTGTTCCAGAGACTTCCCATACTCTGGAACAAACTACCTATCTATATCAAACAAAGCTCCTCATTAGCACTGTTCAAGAAAAATCTTGATGAATGGATGGGAGATAGGAAATTCACCCCGGGGATCACTCCTGTGGCTCTGCTCAACAGTGGCACAGGAAAATAATTTTCTTGGGTGGCGAAAGCCAGGGTACCTTTGGCTAGGCTTATATAGGCCCTAGGGCCAATAGCCTAGTACCTACCTATGAACCTATGATTTTTGATACCGCAGAACCTTTCTTGTTCTCTGCATAAGAGACAAAGAGTTGATCAGATTGTCTGAAGTCTTTCGTTCTGTCCAAGTAGAATCTCAATTGCCTGTGAACATCAAGCTTGTGTAACATATATTCCAGTCTGTTGGTATGGTGCCTAAAAAAGGTTGGGAGCTCAATGGACTGATTTAAGTTAGTTTCTGAACAGACCTTAGACAGAAAGGTAGGATTTGTCCTGAATGACACCCTATCAGGGTGGAAGATCAAATATGGGGGTTAGGAAGATAAGGCTTGGAGTTCAGAGACCCTACACACAGATGTAATGGCTACCAGAAATATTGTTTTCCAAGACAGAAACTTCAAGTCACAAGATGACGTGGGTTCGAAGGGGGCAAGCATCAATTGGGATAAAACAAGATTCAAATTCCAGGGAGAGACAGGGTGTCTGATAGGTGGTCTGAGATGGTGGGTACCTTTCAAAAAGGCCTTACATAGTCTGTGGGACATGATGTTAGACCCATTAAACCCTACATGAAAGTTGGAAATGGCAGCCAATTGAACCCTTATGGTGGCAGCTGCTGCACCATCATAGAACAAGGAAGACAAAAATTCTAATATGGTATGAATAGGCACAACATATGGGTCAATGTCGTGGTGAGAAGGCCAGTAAAAAAATAGTTTCCATTTGCTATTATATAGCCTCCTGGTTGACAGTTTATGAGAAGAAACTATAATATGTTGGACCGCGGGAGACAAATCCTGAGACCTGGCTAATATGGGAATTGGAGCAGCCAAGCTGTCAGTTTTAGGGAGAAGAGGGAGGGGTGAAGAACTCCCGACGAATGAGTCAGAAGGTCTGGCACTGGGTCCAGAATCCATGGTTCTTCCAGTCGATACTTCTGTAGGAAGGGGAACCAAATCTGATGAGGCCAAGATGGGGCTATCAGAATAACAGTCCTTCCCAGACTTTTGGCTTTCTGAATGAATTTGGGAATTAGGGGAATTGGCGGGAAGGCATACAGGAGGCCCGGTGGCCAATCACGTGCAAGCGCGTCCCTCGGCTTGCTCCCCAGTAGGGGATAAAGGGCAAAGTAGCTGCTGCATTTGGCATTCATCTGAGATGCAAACAGATCGCAGCAAGGCTGGCCCCATCTGTGGAAAATCTTGTCCACTACCTGTTGTTTGAGGGACCACTTGTGAGGCAACAGGATAGCCCTGCTCAAGTTGTCCGCTATCACGTTGGATGACCCCGGGATGTGCGTTGCTATTAGAAAGCATCTGGTGGATACAGCCCACTGTCAAATTCTTAGGGCCTCTCGGTATAAGGGATATGATCTGGCTCCCCCTTGCTTGTTGATGTGCCAGACTACTGACATGTTGTCCGTCTGAATTGCAATTGTCCCTGGAGGAAGACAGTCGTGAAAGTGTTGCAATGCCAGGAACACCACTCTCAGCTCCAGGACATTTATGTGCAAATGTGATTCCATGCTTGACCAAGTACCTTGAACAGTCATTACCTGAAATAGCCCCCACCACCCTATCAGGGAAGCAACCGTGGTCACTGTGGCTGGGGGTTGGGGAAGAACAAGGGGACGTCCAACTACTATCTGGTCGCTGTTCAGCCACCAATTGAGATCCTTCTTGCAAAGATTTGTTAACAGAATCTCGTGTGACATGGGCAGTTGTTGGTAAGACCATTGTGTGAAGAGTAACCACTGAAGTATCCGCATGTGCATGTGTCCCAACGGGACTGCTATTAGCGTGGCTGCCATTGTGCCTAATAGCTTCAGTATCTGGGACGCAGGGGCTTTGTTCTGGGTCAACAGACTGGAGAACTGACTTCTTAGAGATAAGATTCTTGTTTGAGGCAACCTGATCCTTGAATCGATAGTGTCTAGTTCTGCTCCTATAAAGGTAATACGCTGTGAGGGCGATAAAGCAGATTTTTCGAAGTTTAGGGTTATGCCAACTGGGAACACAGGTTGATAGTGTAGTGTCTTGCCTGGATTAGTTGATGCCTGGAGGTGGCGGTGAGGAGCCAGTCATCCAGATATGGAAACACCCGGAATCCTAAATGTTTCAGGTGAGCCGTGACCACTGCCATACATTTGGTGAACACTCTGGGGGCTGTGGTGAGGCCAAAGGGCAGGGCTCTGAATTGGTAATGACTGGCCCCCAGCCGGAAACGCAAGTGATCTCTGGATGACCTGGCCATTTTGATGTGGTAGTAAGCATCCTTGAGATCTATAGAGCACATCCAATCGCCCGTTTCTTGGAACGGAAGTATCGATTGAAGCGTAACCATCTGGAACTTTTCCTTCTTGACGAAGGTGTTGAGTTTGCTGAGGTCTAATATGGGCCTCCAGTCCCCTGTTTTCTTTGGAACTAAAAAGAACCTTGAGTAAGTTCCGGATCCTATGTGGTCCGCCTGGACTGGCTGGATGACTCTTTTGTCTAGCAGGTTTTGAATCTCTGTGGCTGCTAGTTTTCGCAGACTGGGTGGAACATCTGGAATACTTGTACACGTGGGGGGGAATTTTGAAAAGGGGATGTAGTAACCTCTGGAAATGATGCTTTTTACCCAAGAATCCGCTGTAATGTTTAGCCAGGCGTTTGGGTATAAAGCCAAGCGACCCCTGACCGCCACCATAAAAGGACAGCTGGACTTCCTTTCAGGAACGCTGATAGGGTTTAAAAGAGAACTGCTCTCTGTTACCCTGATTTTGTGGACCCCCTCTGCTGTTTGGACGGCGTCTTCCATTTTTACCCCCTCCTCTGCCCCTAGAGGGGGTATCCGTAGGTGTGTTTTGGAAAGCTCCTTGGGGCTTTCGAAACCACATTTTCCCCTTCGTTGCCCTTTGGGGTACGGTCTAGTTGGAGTGGAAAAACAGACTCCTACAGCACACAGAGTCTTTCCTTCTTGTTCACACCTAGTAAGCGTCTCCTTAACTTTAGGTCTGAACAAGGCGGAACCATCGAATGGGGTATTGACGAAGGAAGACTTGAAGGCTTCTGCAAAGGAGCAAAGGCACATCCAGGACTGTCTCCGAAGAGCTATCACTGAACCTGCCACCCTACTTGATCCATCGGCGGCATAAGAAATGAGCCGCATGGATGAGTTGACTATAGAATTGAGGGTGTTGAGTTGTGCAGTCACTTTCTCCGAAACTGTATCAGCTGTGTTACCCTGTAGAGTATCTCCCAGTTTTTTGAGGAGATCTCATTGAAGGCAGGTAAAATGGGTCAGGTAGTTCAGCGATCTCATGGAAAATGCCACAGAACTAAATATGCATTTCCCATACCTGTCCATCATCCTAGAATCCCTATTAGGAGGATGGACAGAAGAAGAGGTTTCCGACATCTCTTTCTTGGTGGCTGCAGCCACCACCATGGCATCAACTGGGACTCCCTTGGTTAGAAAGGCCTTATCAGCAGGGGAAGTAATGAACTGGTTCGGCCTCTGAGGGACCGGTTCCACTGAATCAGGGGACTCCCACGCCCTTCGAGCAACCAGATCCATTAGTTCGTCGAAGGGAGGAGTAACCTAGGAGGTGGATGGTTGAGACCCAAAGACCTTCAGGAGTACCGACTCATCCTCAGTAGGGGCAAGGGACTGCCAATCACCCCTCTGCCTTAAGATCTCCAATATGTCTGCAAATGAGACATCCTCAGAGGGGGATCGTGGGGACCCTTCTGATTCCTCCAAGTCGGTATCTGATGTCAGGGATTCCTGTGGGGAATCCAAGTGCCTCTTCTTACACAGCCTCTTCCTAGGTACTTCATCGGTGGGAGCATCTGATGAAGTCCCTGTAGAGGAGGGGGCACCCAATGGGGATACCTGAGGCTCTGGGTCTCGACGCTTGGTAGGGACCTGTGAGGGAGAGATGGAACGAGGCCCTTTAGGGGGAGGGGAAGAAAGATCCGAGGAGGTAGTGGTCTTAGAAGACATGACCTTCCTCATGGCATCGAAAGCACCAGAATCCCGGTCCGAGAAGTCTGTCGGCTCTGAAGAGGCCGGCAGCCCTCCCCGAGCTGAGATGCCATGCTCCAATCCAGAGGACGGAGCCGAACCCATCTGTGCCGTAGCCCCGAGGGGAAGGGTCAGATCCGAACTCTCGGTCCAACTATCCACCCCGGAGCCAGCGAGGGAGTGTCGGCTCTGAGACACCTCGGTCGGTACTGAGGAGATCAAGGTTGATGGAGCCGAGGGAGCTGGATTGAACCTCAGCTCCGAGGGCTCTACCAACATCGGTTCTGTCTGCCCCAGCTCCGAGAGTTCAACTGGCTTCGGAGGAGGAGAAGAAGAAAGTAGGGCTAGAATTTCAGGCTTCGAAGCCGAGTGGCTCAAAACAGAAAGCATTTTGACCAGGGCCGGGTTCTCCAGCAATCTCTTAACCACGCGGTCCAGGTCCACATTGGATAACCTCGAAGAATGGGTCGAGGGATGGGTCGAAGGAGCCGAAGATGGCACCAATTGAAGAATCGGAGACTGAGGAGTCTCCAACACCGGATCCACAACTGGGCTCCGAGGTAAAGGATCGCGACACAGCTCCAAGGGCTGTGGAGCTGATGATCGAACCATACTAGAGGAGCTCCGAGCCGAGGACTTGGGCTCTGAGGACCCCGTGGATGACTTTGAAGCCTTGGAAGAAAGGTCGGTCTTGTCCAGCGCAGCCTGAAAATCAGGCTTCAGGAGTCCCCTATCTACCAGCTTCCTGCGCCTTTCCAGAAGAACCCTGGCGCTAAAGGAGTGGCAGATAGAGCACACTTCCTGTAAATGAATGGATCCCAAACAGTACACACAGGTGGAGTGGTTGTCCGTAACAGACATTTTTTGACCACGCTCACACCTTTTGAAGCCAGACTTTTGCTTCTCAGACATTTTTTTTGAAGAAGAGAGGAAAACTATATAACTATATATATATATATATATATATATATATATATATATAATAGTTCAGATCCCTGAACTCAAAAACTTTAAGTATTAAAACAACAGTTATTAAACTATGTTTTATAAGGTTAACTCTCTACAAAAAGCTAAAGTTTAATTAATCTAACTAATTTTAACTAATTTTAACTAATTCCAATTACCACTAATAAAGCACACACAAAGGAGCTGACAGAGCCCTGTCACGCCCAAAGCTAAGAAAGGCCTAGACAAACAGCCAAAGAAAACACTCCAAAGTATTCTAAACTACATCGCTAAGTCTAACTAAACTCTATTTCGTTTTAAATACTATCACACTAGCTAACACTTCTAATAGAAAACATTTTTTAAATATCTCTAAATATTGAAAAAATAACACTGGCCCGAGCTTGTTCCGACGAGTCTTGTAGATCCGTTGCAGCGGCAAACTAGATCTGGGGTTTACAGTAGAGCATCATGGGTTATATACTGGGTCTCGAGCTTCTCTGCGAGTTTGAGCTTGAAAAGCGGCTGACTCGGAGCTGAGGGATCGGCTCCGAACCCACGTGTAAGAACAAAATGGTGAGATAGAACAACTTCACATCATATTTTAACCATCTGTCCAAGCTTCCTAAATGAGGTTGTTAGTAAACTGTTAATAAGTGTTCTACTTTTGTCCATTTGTATCACATTATGAGAGGTAATGTTCCACATTCTGGAGATGAAAGGTTAAGAGCTATGTAAATGAAGCACACATATCATGATATAACTGTTATTATACAATGACAGCTGATATGTGTTCAAAAACAAGCACTCTGATTGGACAGCCAACCAGAGTGTCCATTGTAAATCAAGCATATGCCAAAAGAATAAAGTCCAGCTGCTGAAGTAGCATTGAGTGGCTGGACATTCTACTGGAATGTGCTGAGGGACAGAGTAAAACTGAAGAAAAATCAGGTACATTCTCAAAAATAAACAGAAACATATCCAATTTTATTTCCATTTCTGAGCTGTCCCTCGTAAAATCTCCACAGAAAAAGAAAAAAAACAGTAACAGAGATTTTCTTCTCTCCATTGCTTCTCCTGCACTGGCCTAGGGATCAAACCATGCCAACAGTGGATAAATCCTGACCTACACCCACTCATGGGTTATTGCTTAACTAACTTACAAATTACTTAGATGCCATCCTAAAATTTACTCAGTCCATTTGTCTTCAGTGCTATATAATTAACTTGGAAGGAAGTGTAGTATACAGTATATGGCACTGTAGTGCACACTTATGTGACTAAATAAGCAACCCTTGTCATGCCATTGTACTGTTATACCAGTCCAAAGCCTTCAGGAAACTTTGCCTCTGTGAGCTATTTCCAGAAGTCAAAAAAGGTAATCAGTTTTGCCAACTACGTAACATGAAATTATGCAGTCTGCATCTATTATATTCTTCCTTTTTTAGTGGTACCATGAGCCTGTGTTTACAATGTCTAGCTCAGTGGTTATTAAATCAAATATCTGACACTTTATAGTAAAGCACAATAAAAGCCATGTTATCTCTTAAAAGACTCTGGAACATAACTTTCGACTGTATAGATTTTTTGAGAATGTCCAAATTTTTGTTTCATACGTTTGGTCAGCTTCTCATAAATGTGTGGTTTTCTGGCAAATCATTGGCAAAACACTGAGGGTTGAAGTCAGAAAAATAATGACAGACATTTAAGTTTCAGACTTCATACCCTTCAGAAAATTCATGCAAATGCAAAACATGTTGTTTTATCACCTTTCTAAGTCTGTAAGAGCAATAATTAAAAAGTGTCCCTATTTTTGGGCCTTTGCTCCCCCCATTAGTTATGACTTTGTCCAGATTTCTTGATCTAAGAGGTTGAGATATGCCCCGGAACATCAACTGTTATCTGCAATTTCTCCTCCCTAAAGTATAACTCAATACAGCATCTCTCATGACATCCATGTCACAACGCTTCTGCCCATACTGTCTTAGAGGAATCTGAAAAGCAGCAGGATGATTCCGCAGTGTGAACATAAAGTCAAAGCAACAATCCACATATCTGTTTTCTTTTAAATGCCTTCACTAAAAAAGCATAAGGGGGAAATGCAAAATATTTATATCAGTTAAATACTTTAGTGTCTTAAAGATGTTTTGCATTTTATAATCCTTTCCTGAAAAGATAAACACTGACTTGAAGAAGTGAAAATCTAATAATGTTTAGTGGTGTCTGCATTTGCTGCTAGGCATTAAGCCACTCTAACCCAATGTCAGGCTGTAATATATATAGCATTACTTACATTTCCTGCTGTCCCCCAAGGAGCCAATCATAAACACGATGCAATAACTAAAGGTGCCTATTCGGATGAGAATGTTGCAATGAATAAATCAGGGTAATTTCAGCAATATTTTAGTGGCCTAGGGATATCATTTTGCTGTCACTGTGCCTTCCTATGTACACACAGATATGCACTTAACACACATTAAAGGTCAGATGTCATTAAGGGACTCACAAAGTATTTACACTTAAGAAGCACTATAATTTTACAAAACAAATATTTGTACTTTGTCTTGGTATGGTCATAGCACTTGTTATAGGTTGGGTGCCTTATTTGGTATGATTCCTGATACACCATCTCTGACCTTATTTGCATCTCCTTTCTAATGTATTATCCTTGTAAGTAAAGAATCTTTGTGTGTCAGATGTCTATTTCTAGCATATTTCAAGCTGATTCTTTTAAGGTCTGAGGAGAGTTAACGTCAGAACCACACACGTTCTGAAACAAAATGAAAAAATGTACAATTGATCTACCTTTCCTTTTGTCTTACCCCCCACAGGGCATTTTTTACAGATGTCTTTAATTGAACCCAATATCCTTTTATTATTCAGTCACTGAAATCATGGCTTGCCTGGAGCAAAACAGGAATAACTCAAAATCACTGCTTTGCTCTGAATCGTCTTTTTTCAGGTTTTTAATGATTAAAAGCTGACAGTGTAGCATGTCTAGAACACACATGTTCTGGTATAGATTGTAAAGATTATGTATGAACCTCAGAGGATAAGTGAAAAATTCCTTGTAGAGGACAGTACAATACATGGAACCCCACAAGTACATACCAATTGCAATAGCATTTCATGTGATGTGGTTTGGGTTTCAGTTGTATTTGCGAATCCATACTCTGAGAAATGTTTCCTCTAAGTAAACACACTATTTTATCACTTTAAAATGTAGTGCCTTTATTCAGTTTTACTGATGCTTAACCCAGTAATCGAGAGATCTATAATGCTAGAAGGTATGCTTTACATGCAAATCATTACTGAGGAAGCAAATTAACTCCTTTAATTGATATCCTTATTAAAAAATTATTTTATCCTTTTAATCTTGGAAAGTTAGACATGACAGACTATCTTGTGATTTTACGAGGAAAGAGGTATCTTCATGAAATATGTGAATGCCTTAAAAGTTTGAAGTGTTAATTAAAAATCAATCTTTTGTTGCGGGGAAAGTGTAAGTCAATAAATTATTCAAGTAAACAGAGATGCTACAAATGCAAATGAGCTTTGGTTTCAGAAAGTGGAAAAGGACTGGAAAACAACAGAGTATTTTCACTGAGAAATGTAACCATCTTATCACCTTCACAATGTCCCAGCACAAACATGATGGTGAAATTCCTTCTCCTTTTGTAAGTCCTATCAGACAGAAGTACAGACTCAGCAAAGTTAATATGTGTGCCACGATCAAGGCTATACTCAGGCATGTGCCATATTTGCTATGGTGTACACTTCACGGAAATAATTTATTTTGTATACAGATGCATACTTCAATGTAATGAAAAAAGCCTAGGTGCATTAAAATTCTTTTATTTTAATAAGCTATAGATTTTGTTAAATTGTTTATTTTTTATTATTCAGAATGCCAGATTAGCTAATCCCTAAAAAAGGCATGCTGTCCAGCAACTTGCACTATCTGGGCTAGGGGAAGGGAATGCATATGGATAGAAGGGACCTACATTTAGAAAATGCTGCATACTTCCAGCTATTCTGGCTATGCACCTGATCACAATCCATCCACCTTTGCCAGGTGTCATTACCCATCTCCATTCTAGTTCAGAGAAGGGAAAGTTAAGCTGTTTTTCTTGGAAGGAGATGCTTTACCACTGGACTTTGAAGATAAAGTACTCATTACTGCAATATTGCCAAACAATCGGTAAAAGACTATAAGCTCTATTATACCAGAAACAATAAACAGCATCACTATAGTGTGATGATCATTTCTGACATAATTATTTACCAGAGTGTCAGAAAATGAAAAGGAAATAGTCCATGCTGGGAAAAATATAAGGGCAGGCAAACACAGTGGTCACGTTGATCTCAGCTGTTCGGGGATGCAGTTTTCATCAGATTCTAAGCCTTAACATTATTAATTATATACAGTGAGGGACAAAACAGACAACATCATGGTGACAGTGCTAGGACATTAAAGTCTTCAGTGTTTTTTTACAAATTCAGACACAAACTTATACAGTTAAGTTACAGTGGTTTAAAGGGTTCCATATTATATGACTGAAGACGCATTCTTTCAAATGCATCTTGATCAAACTTGAAAGCACGTAACGGCAAAATACCGAAATGGCATATAAGCAAATTCTTTCCATGGGAAATAAATCACTTGGCCGCCTTCGTTATTTTGCCGTTTTCGTCACTGTAGTGTAATCTTGGAGTTGGTATATTTAAGTAGGGAGGTGTAGGGGGCACAGCCCCCACTTTATGTAATGTTTTAAAGGTTTTTCTTTTTCTTTTTTGGAACAGCGATTTTTTTCCCTGGGAAAAAATTGCTGTTCTAAGTGTTCGGGATTGTAAGCTTTCGCTTACATGGGGTTGATAAATCAGCATTCGCTTTTTTAAGCGTTCATTGATTTAATATATACCCTGTTTAAAGATATGGAACAGAGTGTGTAGCTACTTAAGAGTGGTCCTAGAAACCATAATGGATTACAAGGTTATTTTTCCCCAAAGACTATACATCCTTCACAGTCCTCTGCTTGGTATATTACAGCTGTCATATTCTTGTGTTGGAGGATCATCAGCCCCTGACTTCAGTGACTTCCCTAATCCAAAGCTCAGACCTAACTTTTAGACTGTCATAGGGGCATCCCCATTTCACTTCATCTCACACATCCTACCACTCCAGGCAGAATGTCCTAAGAGCTAACAAAGCAGCATTATCCATGTCCAGGTTGTAGTGCTGCCAGGGAATACTTGTCATAATGCAGTCAGCTGGGAGCTGATGTATGAACGTGCATGAATGAAGACCTGACCCCATGCAGATGTGCTGGTTTCTGATTGTCCACTACATACTATAAGTTGCAAGTTAGGGAGTGTCCCCACCCCACCAAATGGTGAGGCTCATTCACATGCCTAGACAGGCTGTAAGCCAATTTCTTGTACAGTCTGTCTGCACAGAGCAAGAGAAAACAGGTGACCACTCTAGCATGTGCCCCGTCACTGTTCCCATGAAAGCAGCAAGCCAGCATATTGAGTCATCATTCATCTCTACCTTGTCTTGGCCTCTCATGCATCCAGGCTGCCAACCTAACCTTTGCCATCTGGGTTATGGTCAGGGCTTCATCCTTTTATGCCATGGAGGTAAATCTGGTATTACAACTTCTGAACAGCTAAAACCTTTTCTGTAGTCAGGAATTATCATGAGTTAAATTTTGTACCCCAAAGGACTGCCACAATAATGACAAAAATAGTTATTACTTTTATGTCAGTTCAGCTTATTAACCAGGTTCACTAAATGACAATATGTTGTGGTTGACCTAAGGGGCATCTGTCCTGGGGCTCTGCATTCTTTTTCTGACATGTGGCATCCTTACATTTGGTTACCATTACATGGTAAGTGGTATGTCATAGGGGTTTCCCCATGCACTGTGGGTTCCTCAAAAAGCACCTCTTAATTTTTTCAGTGACGTGACTTTTTGCTTAGCTGATTTTGTCCAGACTGCTCTCTTGATTAAAAAGGCAGAGATAACGTTTATAATAGCTATCATTGTCTGTTTGCTGAACTTTCAGAAAAGCTGTGAATTAATGTGTCCTTTGCACATTGGCTTCATTGACTTCTTTATAAATGATTACCAGTCCTAGTCTTTCATGTTTTACACTCATTCCACAGAACTACATATAAAGCTTATTTTTATAATTTTAATGACAGTTTTTGTTTCAGTAATTAGCAATAACTTAAACATATAGAGCATTACCTATGGCCAGCTTGTACCCAAACATGGATATTAGTTGGTCTAACAGCTCAGTATATTTTGACTGCCTTAGCAGACATCCAAAAACTACTGAAGCAGACACAAAATGAGATTACGCTTATACTATGACACACATAGTAAGTAGTATGAAAAGGCAGTGCAAACAGTTGAGGGTTCCCTTACTTATTTATTTTATTTACTTGTTGTTAACTAGTAGGTAGGCTGATCTGTTGACCCTTTTCAGTAAAAAAAAGTGAAAAGAAATTAAAAATTATCAGACAATAAACTACATTTCTGGAAAGCTAAACATCACATATTTCTTTGAAGAACTAAACATACTAAAAACTGTATAGAATGATTCTAAAAGGAAAGCAAAGTGCTAAACACATTATGCACAATGAGTATTAGACTAACAGCTTTGTCTCTAACTTATTTTCAACAGAGTTGAAGGCTAGTATCTTAAAAGCACTTTATCTGCTGTCTTTAAGTCATTTTTTAAATTGGTTTGTTGCTGAGGTGAGGGGCAAAACAGACAACGCCATGGTGACATTGCTAGGATATCTCAGTCTTCAGTGTTTCTTTACAAATCCAGACACAAATTGAGACAGTCAAGAAACAGTGGTTTAAAGATATGGAATGGAGGGTGAAGCTGCTTAAGAGTGGTCTTAGAAACTATAATGTGTGTGTGTGTGTGTGTGTGTGTGTGTGTGTGTGTGTGTGTGTGTGTGTGTGTGTGTGGTGACGTGAAGGACTTGCTTTCAGAGGGTAAGTACTTCCAAGTGGTTGGTCTGAATAGAAAGAATGATTTCTCACCCACTGCAGTTTTAAACAGTGGCCAGATAAGAGTTATACTGCTTTCTTTGTTACTCCTTAGAGACCTCTTATAGGTAATTTTCTTCTCAATGGTTGGCAGTACCCTGAATTTACATTTTTAAACAGTATGTGCTAATGGGAACTATTTAATTATATAAATTAGCTCACTGCAATTGGTGTGGCAGTCCACAGTGAGGGCAAATCTGAAAATTCTGTTTTCTGCTACCTGCAATTTGTAAGTGCTCTGTAAAGCATGCAGTGCTAGAAGGAGGTGCAGTGTCAACTCTGGGCATAAGTATGTTTTGGCTTCTGCTCTCCTTGCAACTGGTTGCAGTATATGAGCAATTTTATAACATAACCTCAGTGTATGTGGTGCAAATATAAGAGATGGGTCAATTGTAAGTCCAAGATATTTGTAATCTTAAGTATTGATAATGGTGTTAACTTTTGAGTCAATAATGTCAATCTTTGGAAGAAGAGAAACTTTTTGGACAGAAGGAAACAATATAACATTTGCTTTTTGTGGTTTATAAGAATTTTATTAGTACTACCCCATAGGCAAATACTGGAGAAGGATGTTTGGATGCTTAGGCTGTAAATCTGAATGTTATCTGCTGGAGTCAATGACTAATATGTCATCTGAATATAAGATGATTTCAGGTGCTGGTAGAACATCACTGATATTAATAAAGGGCAAAGGGAGCCCAGAGTCTTGAGCAATGCCAGTATTTATGGTGGCATTGTCAGAGTATTGCTGGATAAAATACACCTGGAAGGTCCTATTTTGGAGGTAATTTTTATCTACCAAGTTTGGGGATTCTCTCCAAAACTGAGTCATTTAAGTTTAATGTGTAGTATAACATGATTGACAGTCTTAAATGCTCAAGTAATATTGATAAATACTCCTGCTGCAATCTGCCAATTATTTATATTATAACAAATAATACTAGCAGCAACAGGAAGGACAATAGCAGTACTGTGAGAGTTATGAAAGCCACGTTGATAGCCTGAAGGGACGAGATAGCTATTAATGTGTTTGAATAGTTTGTTGTATAGTATTTTCTAAAATATTTTTGCTATGGGGAATATATTTGAGATGGGCCTTGAATACATTTAGGGTGACCACTTTGGAGAGAGTGGTCAAGTGTTTAATGGCTGGAGGCATGGTTCCTGTAGTGAGTGAAAAGTTGAAAATGTATGTTAGTGACTTTAGAAATTAAGTCTGCTGCATTTCCAAGGTAAGTGGGACGGAGGCTCCAAGATATGGAAGAGGAGGAGCTGAGCTGTTTTGCAAGTTTGCAAGTGGTCTTATCAGAGATTTCAGAGACATGAAAAATTACAGCATATCCTGCAAGGGAGTAAATCTATGTGAGTGATGGAGTTGTTAGCAGCCTGATAAGAAGTAGGGGAAGGCAAAAAAAAGAGCCCTTAATAAGTTGGATTGAAACTGTCAGGAAGGATTTATAGTAATTTGCAAAGTCACTGTTTGCTTTGCTTGTGGCACTAGTAGCTGGAAAGGTGCTACAGATATTTCTTCTTATTTGATTGATTACTCTCAAGAATAATTTGTGGTTACTTGAGGTGGCTATTTCCTTCTGCATCAAGTATAATGATTTGGCAGAATTTGTTGAAATTCCCATTCACTTTCTTTGAACAAGGTTAATATGAATGTAGAGGACTGTTGCTGGGTTTTGTTTACAAGTTTTCCAAGCATTATCTTTTTGTTTCATCATCTTTCTAATTTCTTTTGTTAATCAGGAGGAAAACTGTCCTCTGAGTCTTCTACGGGTAGGGGATAGGGAATTTTGTATGCAAGCTAAAATACTGAGGAAGACAGCTAAGTTGTACTTGGAATTAGAGATGGAGTATAGTGGTCAACTCTATGTTTGTTCAGGATTTCATTTAGGCTGCTGAGGTTTTGTTGATAGAACCGTCTGTGGTGGTGTTTTATGAGTTTTGACTGACCATGTTATTAAGATAGCTAAAATTAGGCAATGGTCACAAAAGTAATTTGGAAATACTTTAGTTTTAATGCTTTTTGCAAGATACTTGTGATCAACAGATCTAGAGCAGAGACATTGTTAGTGGCTTAGGTCTACTGGGTAGTTTTACTGATTGATTTAAGTTATACTGTTGTAACATTCTGTGCAGTTGTTTACTCTCTGGTCTTGTTGCATGAATAGATTCATAGGCTCTTTGGTAAGTACTTGGCTAATTGTTCTCACAGGCCATTTTAAGCCTAGCTAATTTCTCTTTTTGTGGTCAAAATAACATGTCCCATTTGGTTATAGACTTGTCTTACTCATCCCATGGTTGATAATTATAAATGACCCCAAATGAGAATAACTGGGATCATACCATAGATAATTTGAGGGGACCCATGCATGGGATAAAGCATTTAGGAATTGCCTCTGTCCATGACTAGTACAGGGGACAGTCCTGGTAAAAATGTTCTGTTTCATATCCATAGATCTAAGTTGCAATTGAATATGGATCAGATCGAGATGAACTTTGTTTTATGTTTTATGTGGATGGGGAGTCTGTTCTAGAGCAGTGGTATACTCTGGGAGATATGCCTTCCCTTCAAACTGTTCTGTTGATGTTGCAGAAGAGGTTTAGATCCCTAGACCAAGTGTTTTTTTATGCAGTTTGACTTGCTGATGCACAGTGAATCCATCAGTAATGGGTCAGAGGATGCCTTGAATACCAGACATGGGTCAACTCTTAGCAGCCTGTAGGATACCAGGATAGTAAAGGGCTTTGAGTCAGTCCAAAGTAGGACATCTTGTTTAGGCCTTATATCCTTTTAGTAAGCATGTCTGTGGGCATGCCAGTTGTTTCATGTTGTTGAATTAGTATTTAATTCACAAAGAATAATAATGTTTTAGGAATGACAATAGGAAGCACTTCTTGTTAAATTGCTATTGCTGAGGATGGGATTGAATGTATGCAGATGCAATGTTAAATTTCAGATGTTTTCCGAGAGACAGATGAAAAATTACCCACTTTGGTGCCCTATCACTAGTAGTTTTGGTAGTGGTAGTAGAAATTATTTAGAGTGAAGATTTTTGTTTAATTAGCAGCATAGTTCCTCCACCTGGTATATTGCCTGGCCTGTTCTACTGTGTTATTGTGTATGTTTCCTAAATGAAGTTTGAGAAGGAATAAGTGTCTTTCATCTAGGTTTCTCTGATAGCTATTATTTGTGGTTGTTCCATAGCTTTCTTGGCCTCTACTGTACTCCATTTGTTAATTATGCTATAAGTATTAAAGAATGTCATTTTAAGATATTTATTTTCCTGGCTGCTATATTGAAGATGTTACTGATTTAAGTAGTTTTAATAAAAGTAAGTATAGTTTAGTTAATAAACCTTTTTAAGTATGGACTTAGAAAAGTATGTATTCTGAAGTAGAATGGGTTGGAAATTACTTTTTTTGAAGATGCAGTCAGATGCTTTGTGTAAGCATGGAGATTGTTATTCATGCTTAGGTGCATTTTAAAAGGTGCATCTAGGTGAAGTTTACTGTCCTTAGATGATAAGGAAGGAATTATATCTGAGAACAAAATACAACTCAGGAGAAAGTTACCAAGAGATGTGATGGAGAGTAGGGTGCTAATGCAAAGCATTTGAGTACCTTGTTTGAATTTGAACGGTGACTGAGAGAAGACCTAAGTGTAAAGGAGCAATTATAGTTGTAGAGAGTAATATGAAGGGGAGTAGGTTATGTGAATGGAGCATTATGGTTGTAATTATTGGCCTGTATTGAATGAAAGTACAGTAGGGGAAATGGTTACCACAGTGAATTAGCATATGTAGAAGAGTAACAGGAAAAATGAATAAAGGACACGAAGATGCTAGTATGGGAATGAGTCAGATACTACAAGTGAAAATGGACAAAAACATAGGAATGAGAAGTGGGTTAGGAGGAAGATGCTAAGACAAAAGAGAAATGCAAGGGTGTTATGAAGAGGTTCGGTGTGCATTCTAAGTCTGACAGGAAGCACATCAGCTGAAGGAGAGTTTAGTATGGAGATGGCGAACAAAGAGTGTTAGCATAGTGTTGAGGAATAAAGCTGTAAAATACTGGAGCAGTGAGAAGAATTTTTATGTGCAATGTCTTTGGCATGAAGAGTGTAAGACAGTATAAAAAATGGAGGCAGTTAGAAGATAATAGCTAGACTTAGCACTTTCTTTCTCAATAGTTTCAGAAAGGGGAGGGGAGAAACAGAGGAACAGAAGTGGAAAAGATGAAAAGGCAGAGGGCTGTTACTATACAATCTCTTATGTGTAACTATTTAATATAAATGTGACAGTGGAGATATGTGGCCTCCATTGCTTCCGGCAGTGCATGGTAGAGCTTATTTTAATTAGGACTACTGAATCCAACATAGCCACACATCCATGCACTTGTAAATAAGCAACATTGATTTTTAAGTTGGTTAGTACAAATTCAGATCAGTTTTCTTTACTATATTGGTAAAAATATGACTAGGGTGCATACTGTCTCTATCCAACGTTTAAGAAATGGTAAACTTAACACAGGAGTGCATAGGAAAGCATGCTATAAGAATACCCTTTTGCACAGGGACAGTATGCACCCTAGTCATATTTTTACCAATATAGTAAAAGGGCAAGCTATACGTGCTTCGAGGTTGAATCCTATACAGACCAATTATATGACGGAATTAGGTGAATTGCGTAATAGACTAATAAATAGGAGATACAGAATGAAAGAAATTCATGAAGCCTTCCAACACACTGAAAGGCTTAGAACAGGTAGGGCTTGTCCCATTTTTTCTGAAGAAGGCAGTACATTCTACAGTGAGGACAGTATGAGAGCATCTGTAAGCCATGATAAAAAGCAGAAAGTATCATTGTACTTTACACAAAATGTCCACCAAACTAAGCAGATTCTTTACAAACACTGGGATATCTTAACTGTGGACCCAGTTATTAAGGAAATTGTTGGGAATCACCCACAATTCCTTTTTAGAAACAAAAAGAATCTGAACAGACTTTTGTGTTTTCCAAGCCAAGAATGTCATTCTACTCATATAGGTACGCAACCGTGTAATAAATGTAATTTCTGTTCTAGTATTAGTACTACCAGCATGTTTATACATCCAATTACTACAAGAGTTTTTACTTTTAAAGTTAATGCTAATTGTGAGACTGAACATGTGGTCTATATTGCGAAGTGCACTTCCTGCACTGCCTTCTATGTCGGCAAGACCGACAGAAAATTGAAAGATAGAATAAGGGAACACATTTATCAGACATGCATTAGATCCACAATTAATGCTTTATCGAAACATGTTTTAGAAAATGATACTACGCATGCATTTAAGTTTTTTGTTATACATATTAGTGTACTCAACATTAGAGGTGGGGACATTAAAAATTATACTGAACAAATGGAAACTGGGTGGATTATTACATTACAAGCGCATGTCTATCCTGGACTCAATGACAGGATCCCCCTTAAACCAGCACTCAAAAGTAGAAGAATTAATTTTAAATGAATTCATGCATTTTCACTTTATGTTTTTATTTTTTATTTTATTTTATATTTATTTTTTCATCTTATTTAATTATTGCTCAGTTGTATGTTGCCATGTTGTGTAAGTCTTTTATATATATATATATATATATATATATATATATATATATATAGTTTTTATTATATATAACTTTTTTATATACTTATGTGCAAATATTCATTTGTATTCTTAGTTAATGTTGTTTTGATTTTATGTGGCATACACCTTTAAATGTTTGACTCTGTAAGGAACACCCACTAATTAAGAGCTTTGTATATAAGGTGTGTCAATTCAATGCAATGGTTTTGATGGTTTGAAAAAGCCGCTTGGCGAAAGCGCTTACCCCTTTTATACTTGAATAAAGGTTTTGGAATTATTGAAAGTTTCTAACTTCCAAGTCTGTTTCCAGTTTGCTTGAAGAGACTGTCAGCATTTTACATCTATAAACTGTTTTTTTGGTCTGCATAGACTTTAAACATCCTATTTAATGTGGAACTTCACTTTGGATTTATAGCTTTGGCTGTTTCTTTTACACACTAGCACAGCTTACCAGCGATCCAGCAAGTGAACTTGTAAGTCAGTATTGTGCCTGGTTTGAACTTGAGCTGATGTTTTATTGATTTTATGCTGACTTTTTTCATTCTTTTGCTCAAGCTCATTTGTGTGCCAGTGGTATTGCTGTTTACTTTTTATATTCTTTAAAAATAAATATGAGTTAGAAAATAGTAGGATGGTCTTTTAATTAGATTAGAGAATGTGACTTAAGAAATGTTAAAAATCCAGGAGGAATTGCTGAAAGCAAAGCTAGAACAGAAAAAAAGGAAGAAAAATTTAAAATTATAAAAAGAAAAGTTAATAGCACAGTATCAGAATATTTTAATTCATAATACTGAAATCATCATCATCATCATCATCATCATCCCCCTTTTTTCTACATGGGGTCGGGGTATCATGTTAACTGTTGCCAACTCTCTTGATTCAGTGCCACACTCCTGCCTTCTGCAACACTCATGCCTGACTTTTGCAGATCTTCTTTCACACAATCCATCCACCTCTTTGCAGGACATCCTTGTTTCTTCTTACCTTCTTCCTGTCTGTCCCAAACCTTCTTCACCAGATTGTCTTCTGCTTTTCTACACATGTGCCCAAACCATCGTAATCTGTTCTCTTTGATCTTTTCTGCAATTGGAGCCAATTTGGCTTCTGCTCTTATGTCTTCATTTCTTCACCTGTCCCACAGTGTGCATCTTACAACCTTTCTCAGGCACTTCATTTCCATCACCTCTAGCTTCTTCAACTGTTCTCCCTTTACTTCTCAGGTTTCTGTACCACACAGTAGTACTAGTAGCACAACTGTCTTGTATACCTTACTTTTCAGCTTCTTTGGCATTCTTCTGTAATAGACTACACTCTATGCCAGTTGGCTGCAATCCCTCTGATTCTAGCTTTGACCTCTTCATTCAGACTACCCTTCTCCTCATCTACCCCTCCCAGATACTTGAAGCTGTTTACCTGTTCTACCATCTTCCCTTCCATCTGTATTCTCACCTTCTTCTGATTTCCCCAATTTGCTGCCATTACCACTGTCTTATCTGTGCTTAGTTTCATCCCATGTGCCTTCAGATTTGCATTACATTCTCCTATTCTTTACTGAAGTTCTAGCTCAGAGTCTGCCTGCACTGCCACATCATCTGCATGCAGCAGATTTGTTGATCCCTCTTCTCCAACCTGTTTGCTAATGTAGTCAATCACCAGTATGAACATGAGTGGGCTCAGAGCTGAACCCTGATGTACACACGCTCCCACTGGGAACCCCTCTGTGAGGCCGAATACTGTTAGCACTTGAGTCATTGGGTCCTTGTACATAGGTTGTACTAATTCTACCAATGTTTCTGGGACTTCAAACCACTGCAGTACTGCCCAGATCAGCTTTCTTGGGACCGTGTCATATGCTTTCTCCAAGTCTAGGAATACCCAGTTGGACTCTCTCCTCATCTCTAGCTTCTTCTCAAGTATCTGTCTCAATGCAAACATTGGATCAATTGTGCTCCATCTTGATCTGAATCCAAACTCCTCATCTCCCATCTTACATTCTACTACTCTGGGTATCCGTTTGTCAATCACCCTCTCCAGAACTTCCATGCAATGTGATAGGAGTTTGATGCCTCTGTACTGCCCACAGTTGTGGATGTCTCATTTGTTCTTGTATACTGGCACAAGTATACTTATTCTCCAGTCATCTGGGATACGCCTTTCTCTCCACACTGCTATTAGTACCCTCAGGAGCCATTTCTCCCCTATCTCACTCAGCATTTTTGTCATATCTGCTGTAACCTCATCTGAGCCTGCTACTTTTCCCTGACTTCATCTTCCTTAGTGCTGTTCTTACTTCTTCTAGGGTGGGCTCCTCATCTTCTCTCATTGTAGGCTGTTTCTGGGGCAGTACAGCTTCTGTAGGGTTTTCTTCATTCAGAAGCTGCTGGAAATATTCCTACCATCTGCTTTTGATGCTCTCTGGACTGGTGAGCAGGTTGTTGCTGGCATCCCTTATGAAGGGTGCCTTACTCTCTTCTTTATCTTTCTGTCTTTGCCTTGCAACCTGATATAGTTTACTTGTGCCCCTTACTGAGTCACTTTCCAGAAGTTGGTACAGTGCCTCTGATGCCCAATTCTTTGCTATTTTAACTTCTTCCTTAGATTCTTTGCTAGCCAACCAGTAGTCCTTCTTAGCCTGGTCAGTCTTTTCTACCTCCCACTTCTTCCTGCACTCCTTTCTTTTGATGACTTCCTGGACTTCTGCTTTCCACACCAGTTTTCCTTATGTACCTTATTTCCATACCTGGTTTGGCCACATATCTTTTCTGTAGTCCTAACACATGCTGTTTTTTTATGTGCTGCCATTCTTCTTCAACTCCACCTATTTCCTCCTCTTCTTGGGGTGCTAGAGCCCTGACTAATTCCTTGAACTGTTGCACTTTCTCTCCAGTTAACTTCCAGGTCTTCAGCCTGGTCTCTGTTGACCTTATAGCCTTCTCTGACCACTGCTTGCAGCTGATTGTGGCAACTAGTGGTTTATGATGTGTGCCAACTGTTCCACTGGGGATGACTTTGCAATCATGGATTCTACCCCAGTGCCTTTTTCTTACTAGGAGGAAGTCTACCTGAGTTGCATGTTGACTACTCTTGTATGTGATCTTGTGACAGTCTCTCTTTCTGAACCATGTGTTGGCTACTATCAAGCCATTTGCTAGACAGAAGTCTAGAATGGCTTCTCCTTCTTTATTCCTGTTGCCTCACCCATGTGGACCCAGGCAGTCCTCATATCCTGTTCTGTTTGTCCCGATATGTGCATTCAAGTCACCCATTATCAACACCAATTCATGTTCTCTTGCTTTATATAGTAGGTCCTACAACTGCTGTCTGAATGCACTCTTTTCCTCACTATCACAACCCTGCTGTGGGGCACAGGCGAGATTATAAATACTGCCCTATCATTACACTGGAATCTGACTACCATGAGTCTGTTATTAATTCTGATGATATCTCTTACTGGCTTCTGAAGCCTCTCTCTCACCACAGTTCCTACACCATTTCTAGACTTCCCTCCGCCTGAGTAGTAGACTCTGGATACCAAGCCAAGTGGCTTTGCTGCACTGCCCTTCAATCTCATCTCTTCTCTTGGATACATAGGATGTCCAGCCTTCTCCATATCATCATGTCATCCACTTCCAAGCTATCTCCTGTCAGTGAACCTACATTTAGCATAGCAATTCTCAGTTCATCTTTGACAGCTTGGTTGGTTTTACATCCAGCTTTTGCTCAGCAGAGCTATCCCAGGTAACCCAGGCTGGGCAACTAGACGCTGGCCAACCAGTAGCTTATTGGCCCAGGGCTGCTGGGCTTTATGGTGGGCACATACTAGCCAATAGGGGTACATATACCCCTCCTACCATTAGCAAGGGTCCCTGGTGTGGAGCAGAGTAGGCCGGGTCCTCAACCCACTTATCACCGGTAACTATCCATGCCCATTTTGGTGACATTAATCAACATGATCGAATCACCTAGAGCCATATTTTACACTGTCAAGTGGCTAACCCTGCCATGGCATGCAGTCTGTGATCCACTGCTTACAACTCTTCCCCTATAGGGCACCATGTAGAGTATGTGTTGCTGCCCACAGCTCCATTCATTGGTGAGTTTGAGATGGAAACACTCAGCATGATTTTCGGACATGGGAGAAACCCCACCAAGACACAGGGAGAAATTGTTGTTGTTGTTTGTCTTTCGGCTTTACCCGATTAGGGGTCGCCACAGTGGAACTCCGATCCGCTAATGATTGGCAGTAGATTTTCACGAACGCCGAGATGCCAGCTCAACGTCCAACCTTCAACAAAGGCACGCCCATTTACGCATGTCTTTCGAACGCCACCCAGCCGTGGGGAGGACATGCAGACTCCACATAGAAGGCACTCCCCACACTCCAGCCAAGAAGTGAATGGGAGAACCTCTTGCTGTGAGGCAACAATGCTACCGGCACCACCACGACTACATAATACTGAAATGACCCTAGAAAATTAAAAATTCACAATTATTAAATGACCCCTCCAAAAATCTATCTAGATTGGCTAACAAAAGCAAAATATTTTTTTAAAGAGCTCAAACTGATAATATTATGAACCCACAAACAAAAAAAGAAAGAAAATTCAGATATGGTAGAAATTTGTTTATCTTTTAAAAATGTACAAGAAAATGTAAGCATAAATGAGAATGCATTAACAGAAGATAATACAACAGAGAAATATGTGTAAAAACATCACTAAAAAGCTAAATAAACAGATAGAAAAGAGTACCGATTTCTTTAAATAAAATTAATGAGACAGCAACCTCTTTTCTGACCACCACGTTGCCACTGTGGTCAGAAAGCCCTTCTATGTGGCACATCTCATTACTAAGGGTTTTGCATCCAGGAAGAAAGAGGTCATTGTCTCCCTCTACTCTTCCCTCATTAGGGAAATCGAGTACAACAACCCATTTAGTCTGTACCTCACTAGACACCTGCAACAACTGGAGAGGCCACAAAAGTACCTCACAAAGAGGATCCTAGGCCTTAAACACTTGCCCTATATGGACAGACTCAAAAAACTCTATTCTCTGTCTCATATCGCCTACTTAGAGGCGATCTCTGCTTGACTTACAAAGCCATGTCTGACCCAGCTCTGTTAGAAATGCTACATATAAAGAAATCACAATCCCTCCACACCACATGCTCCAGAGACCTCAACCTCACTACCACAATCAACAGAACATGTTGGAGGGACAGGTTCATAACCCAGAGACTGCCCATGCTATGGAATAGACTTCCCATACATGTCAAGCAGAGCACCTCACTGGCCCTCTTCAAGAGAAATCTTGATGAGTGGATGGGAAATAGAAAGTTCACCCCGGGGATCACTCCAGTGGCTCTACTCGATAGAGGCACTAGGAACTAAGGTTGGATGGCATGATGCCAGGGTAATCCTATGGGCTAGGCTTGTAAAAGCTCCAGGGCCATTAGCCTAGTACACACCTATAAAACTATGAACCTATAAGTATAAGATTAGAAAGACTCTGGACTTAGATGTTTTCTGTGCAGGATTATATAAGTTTTTGCTTCCTAATATAATCACCATATTAGATGAAGCATTTTTGTTTACTCAGAATTTAAATTTAATTCCACCTTCTTGGGAATACTGACTGATATCTCCTATACATAATCAAGGAAAAGGAAAGAACCTTGTATCTTCTTACAGGCCAGTTTTTACTTAATGTGCATTAATGAGATATTCACCTCCATTGTATCTGCAAAGTTAAGATTATTATGGTTGCCACTGTCAGTAAAGATCAGATGGGATTTATCATTAATGGACTATCATATGATAATATCAAAAAAGAAATTATCATTTTAGGCCTACATAAAAACATAAAGATTTAGCATTATTTAGTCTGAAGATTGAAAGTGTATTCAGCTTGTTTGACTAAAATTATCTTTTTAAAACTTAAAGGGTTTTTTTTAGATTCCCAGAAGAATTTGTTAGTATAACAAGAAATGTGTATATGGACTCCATAGCTTATATTAAAATAGGAACATACATTTCTCAAGTATCTAAAATGAGTAAAGGAATAAAACAGGGGAGACCACTGTTTCCTTTGAGATGGCCTTATTTATTTAACCTTTACCTATTAGTATCAGATTGAGGGTGGACTCAGTGGTGCAGTGTAGGCTCTTCAGTTCGATTCTCAGCTTGGGTGCCTTCTGAGCTGAGTCCGCATGCCCTCCCTGCAGTTGCATGGGTTTCCTCTGGGTGTTTCAGTTTCCTTCCCACATTACAAAGACATGCAGTAGGTGGACTGGACATTCTAAACCAGCCCTAGGTGCAAGTGTGTGCATGAGTGAGTGGTACAGATGAACCACTGCGCCAGGGCTAGCCACCCGGTGGGGTAGATATTGGCTCGAGATAATTGTCAATGTTGAAGTGACACCCTGACCCCATGTGCAAAAACGGGTAAAAGGGGTTGAGGATGGATGGAGAGAGCTAGCAGTATCAGATTGAATGAAAAATTGAAGGTATTAATATAAGTATAGATTTCCAAACAAACAATATAGCTTTATACAGATGAAGTCCCTTTGACAACAGGATATATAAACAGTTAATTTGATGAACTAAAGAAAGAAAGAAATTTAACTATCTTAAAAATTTTAATCAATGAAATTTAACAGCAATAAAACTGAAACCCTTCTATTAAACCAACAGTTGAATCCTATGTGACATCCCTCCTCTAAGCCAGTAATCAAACAGCTTCAATCCTCACCACTGACACTGGTGGGGAACATTCACTTAGAACAAAAATGGTGGGGAACATTCACTTAGAACAAAAATAGATGCGCACAGTAATTTTGGATGCAGCACTCTGCACCAAGCACAATTTCCCTTAAGAGCACATAGGCAGCACACTCCAGACCTGGGGCTAGATTTTTCCTTGCTGGGCCCTAAATAAGACTCCACCTTTTTCTCTGCAGAAATCAGTGCTCTGTGTCCCTGTTTCAAGTAGCTGACACACACACTCTTTGAGATTTGATTTTAATAAAACACACACACACACACACACACACACACCTGGGAAAGGTTGGCACAGATTTACCTACTATGTTGTCACCTCCACCCAGACTATAAAGTAGATTCACTGTCACCACTCAGCTACTTTAAAGCTGTTACCAGGGTACCCAATTACTCTTAGTAAAATTAATAATTACAGAAATGGTAATGTTTGACCAAGCAGCAAGGCTTGCAGAAGCATGAATCCACAGTGTTGCCAAATAGATGCAATTTCTCTTAAGGGTTAAAATATTTTCTAAAAGACCAGCCACAATTACCGGTTTAGATATATTTAGTAATAAATAATAAAATAGAAAACGTGAAAATACTGAATATCTATTTACAATAAACACTAGCATTTCAGTTCACAGGAAATACACAAAACAACACAGATGTAAAGACTCAGACAGATACAGAAAAAAACAATAATTTTAGCTAATCTCACTATTTCCTAACTAGCTGAATAATTACTCTTCCCTTAGTTAAGTTACTTGCTAAAGCAAAGCAAGATGAAGTGGATGAGTGTCTTTGTTGTCAGTTTCAATAACAGAGTGCTGAGTGTCACTACCACATCTCTAATATCTAAATACAATTTCAGGGCTGGCTAGAGAATGACATCTCATCTGGTCACCTGACTCTGTGGTTCCTACACTACCCCCTCACTAGTAACTTGAGCCAGGATCTAGCACACATATGTCACAATAAACACTTAGAACCTTGCTAATGCTTATTCCAGCATTTGGAGACTGTAAAACAATTCCAACCCTTTCATCCTTCCGTAGAGACTAACCAGCCAGTCTCTGGAAAACCATGGTAGCAATTAGTTCACCACAAAGGATAATAAGAGCAGGACACCTACCCAGACATTGTGTCTCTGCTGCATTCAGGCCTGTGATATAAAATCTTTATGACCTAAACCAAGCCATTTAATTTCAAGCTATTTTTCTTAAGGTAAGCTGGGCTGAGCTTAACCCCTTCCCTTCCAGCATCCTCTTTTAACATATATACATTTCATCAGTTACAATACAGTCTGACATACATGTATATTTCTTTTCTGTCCAGCAGGACATACTGTTGATACATTTTTACCACAAGCAACTTTACAAATACATTTTAGCACAAACATCTGTAAAAACAAGTTTGATATTCAAATGACATTTAATTTTATAAGATATGTGCTTATTAACTAAACAATGCAATAAAATATCCATTGCATTTGAGGAAAGACTGGTACTCATTAAGATAATTATATTATAGAAGATTTTATATATATTACAATCAATGGCATTACTTTCAGAGATGACTTTAGTTAAAAAATTGAGAATATTTTAATTTCATATTTACTGCATGCTACAAGTTTAAAAACAAATATAAAATCATGTTATTCTCTAGGACTATGGTAGAATAAGCTTTCCATATCTGGAGTTGTACTCATTTGCAGCACTTTTGTAATATGACTGCACTTAGGTTGAATCCTGCTTAAGTAAGTAAGTAGAAAAAAACTAGCAGATAGTTTTAACCTTGAATAAACACAGTGAATTTAATAAATTTGAAATTATAAACACAATTTTATATATTAATAAAAAATTATAGAATACAACTAATTCAAAAAACTAGATTCTGTGTATATAAAATAACACTGAAACACAGAATCATTTAAAGTAAAAATAGAAATTTCTCATCTCCCTAGTTGCCTTAGTTGGCTCTTTTCTTACATCAAACTTTAAAAAACTAAGGGTGAGGCTTGTGAAATTTTAGTAAGATGTAATGTTGAACTAAAACATACTATGCACAAATGCAAATTGCAAATGGTTTGAAAAGATTATGCCACTAAAATGAAAATAAGATATGCTACTGTACTACAGTCCAACCAAACATGATCACATACCACAGATGGAAGTCAAAATACATCACAATGTCATAGGAAAACACACAGGTCAAAACACTTTTGAATACTGTATATCACCATGATAAAGAATATTAAAGTAATAATACAGGTATAAAGGTTATGCTATAAAAAGAAACATACAAGACAGCATTTTGAAGGCTATTTTATAGGTCAGTGATGGATTTCCATGAAAGAGATTCACTTAATTTTCACTTAGATTTGTGCGTCATACATTTTATTTCTGCTGTGGTGTAAAATATCAGGAACACTTTATAAGCACGAAATACTGAAATCTCAAATTTCATAATCTTTAGCTCATAAAGTGGAAGGATTCCAAAAAGAAACAACAATTAGCGTTCAAACAAGACTACTGAACAAACAACAAAAGGTGGAGAATGCCAATTCCACTGTATCTTGAGACGCCAATAACCCCTTGCAAATAGTGTAATTCACTGTGACACAGGTTGGAAAAGTGTCCTCTAACATAAAAAACAGTTGACCGTTCTAAAATAATAAAACCATTGGTTTAATATAATATAATATCCAACAAGTTAAGCGCTTTCACCCACTGCACTACGGGCTTCATCAGAACAACACTACAAAAAGCTGTTACCATTTAAATACATTTTTGGCCAATGGTGCTAAAATTTAAAGCAACACACTCCCTTTTAAAAAAACAAACTTCATAATCTCATCCTATTATGTCAATACAGTAGAAGTCATATACAATCCATAATCTAAATAAACATCAATAATTAATACAAGTCAATTTATAAAAGTTATGTGATATATTAATACTAAAATGATATGCAACACATTTATTTGATTTCATAATCCAAAAAATCACCCTGCTGCAATGAATTCTACGTTAATGGCCTCCATTAATTGTATTTAACTGTATTTTAGTATTATACGTGACCTAACAAGCAATAGTCAAGTAGGGCTTGATAGTAATATAATCGTTGGGCCCTGGCAGTGTGGAGGCATCAGTGTATAATTGCCACCATATTTCCTTATAGGATAACATCCCTTTATAATCACCCCCTCTAGGATCTATTTGAATACTGTCCAATATAGCAAATTTAAAATTATGTCTATCTCCACAGTTTTTCACATGCCTAAATAAAGCATTATTTACATCCTTCATCCTTAAACTGTACGAGTGTGCATAAATATGCTTATTGAACTTTCTCTCTGTCTTTCCTATGTAAAATCCTGGACAAACAGTACATTTGGCTAAATATATAATCAATTTGGAATTACAGTTGCCCTGTTGAAATCTGATATTGGTCCTATTCACATTGTCCAAAGTGATTCCTCCTTCCTCATATATAGCATAACATTGCTTGCAACTTCCACATTTTTTAGTATATCTATTAGGTGGGGCCTTAATTATTTGAACTCTTTCAAGATAATTCTTAATATTGCGTTCCATTTTATTAACAAATAGGGGTTGGGACCCTAATATGTTAACAATATCTTGGTCTGCTAATATATGTTCCAATTGTTAACCATTATATTCTTTATTTTTGTGACATGTGGGTCATACTCTAAAACACATGCTCTGCTAAGTTTTGTACCTATACTAGTGAGCCTCTCCTGATTGTTTGGGATGATGTCCTTGTTATAATAATTATAACCTAACAGGGGGGATATATTTACTTCCCCACTCTTTAATGACATGCTTGCTCACTTTCATCATCATGTTCGTGTTGTAGCCCCTGTCTCTAAATAAAGTAGTAATGTATGACACTTCTTCTAACATCTCTGAATATAATGATGTCATTCTAATAGCTCGTATAAGTTGTCCTTTATATATATTGGTTAATAATTTCCTAGGATGGTTGCTTGAAGCTTCCAAGTAACCATTAGAAAATGTATTTTTCCTATACATTCGAGATTTAAAATGTATTTCTCCTTTTGAAATATACGTGTCTATATAAGATATTCCTTCATGATTACTAGATGATGTAAACTTTAGATAGTCATTGCTTTGATTTAAATATTCCAAAAATGTTTCCAGCATAGTTGGACTACCATCCCATAAAATATAGATGTCATCGAGAAAACGGGAGTAGTATTTGAAGTAATTGACAAAATCACTCTGGAAGACTGTTTCCTCCCAATCAAGCATTACCAGATTTGCAAATATGGGTGCACAAGCTGCCCCCATAGCTACACCTCTGGTTTGCCTGAAATACTCTCCCTCGTAATAGATGTAATTGTGTTCCAAAACTAATGACATCATATCTAGGATAAGACAGGCTTTATCCCAATCAAATTCAGCATACTTCCTAATGCTGTTTGCAAATGCTTCTAACCCTTCTTCTTTAGGGATGCAGGAAAAAAGGTCAATGACATCTATTGTAACAAATAACAGATCACCTTTCCAAAGGTTGACTGGATAGTTTTTCAAAAATTCCCAGGAATCTTTAACTAAATGGGGAATTTTGTCATAAATATGTTTGAGCATAGCGTCTACTGCTACCCCCATAGGAAAGGTTTTGGATCTGCTACCAGAGATGATGGGTCTAAAGGGTGGATTGTCAACATTTTTATGTACTTTAGGGATTCTGACGAGGGATGTTAATAAAGGGTATTCAACCTTCAAAAAATTGTGTTTCTTCAGTAATTATTTTCTCTATCAAAAATTCTTCCACATGCATGTCTATACACCTATAAGCTATATTGATTTCATTCAATGAAACAATTTCATAATTGCCCGACATGTATAGTAAATCATGCATTTTAGATGCGTATTCAGTACTATCATATATTACTATGCCTCCCCCTTTATCAGGTTTCATAACCCAAATTTTTTTTCATTCCTCAATTCTTGTAAAACCTTATATTCATCCTTAGAAAGATTGAATTTTATTTTTTTACCACTAATGTTATTCTGTAATTGGTATATTTGTTTAGTAACTGATTTATCATAAATCGAAATTATAGGATGCATGGGGGGCATATAATTACTTTTCTTTATCAATGTTTTGATACCCTTCCTTTGATTCACATTATTGTCAGAAATATTATTAAACATGATAGCCAAATTCAATTTCCTAATATATAATTTGATCTCACTGAGACAATCTACTAGTCTAAAACCCATTGTGGGAATATATTTCATACCTTTGGAAAGTAATTCAAAGTGAGAAATGTCCAATGTGAGATCAGTATGTATATATATATATATATATATATATATATATATATATATATATATATATATATATATATATATATATATATATATATATAATTATATATGTTAAAATTTTAAGAATTTGGCAAATAACACAACAGAGCATTTTTAGCAGTATGCATCCTAGATATGCAAAAAAACTGGTGAAAAATCAGATGATTAGAATAAAAGATCTGAACAGCAATAATGAAGAGAGTAAATGTTAAAGCTGTTGCACAAAATGTTTGCAAATAGAGGGTATCCATACAGGGTGACTGAGGAAGCCAGAAAACAGATCAGTACAATTAGAAAGAAAAACAATACAAGCAACAAATAGATGACTGGACATTTGCATGCCTTTCACTTATACAATGAACAGTATATCACTAGGAATATAATAAAGAATAACTGGTGTACTTTATCAGCACATCCAGAAGTCAGATTTTATGAGAGTGTCCCAGGTTTATAAATAAAAAGGTAAAAAATTAAAATGACTATTTGAAAATAAAGATTGATTACTTAGTAATTTCCAAGAAAGAGAGATACCTTCAAATGTCTAACATGCAATTGTTGTTCATACATTTCTGATGACCCCATTTTTTATTGTGCAGCTACTAAGTACACTTATGGTGCCCCAGAAAATTTTACTTGTAACAGTACATTTGTGGTTTATGCTGTAGACTGTGGTTCATGTTGAAGTTTCTATGCAGGTAAAACTAACAGGAGACTTAAAGACAGGATTTATGAAAATATTTATGCTTTTAGGCATAAGAGCATGACTAATGCACTGTATAATAATCATTTAATAACATATAGTAATTTAAAAACATTTTCAGTTTGTTGGATCATCTTAATATTGATTAACGGGAGGGAATTATGCCGCAGAACTTGATTATACAGAAATATTATGGCAAATTAAATTGGATGCCAGTAAACCTCTTGGGCTAAACATGGCTATTAACTTTAAACCCATGCTCAAGAGGAAAAGAACAAGATAAATACATTTAAAATTGTGTTTGTGAGTGATTTACTGTTGTGTATGTTTCATGATATCACATGATTGCACAGGCACATGATTATGGACATGTCACATGATTTAATATAAGGCATTTAAGTGACTGAATTGTTCATTTTTGGTTGTCTGATAACGTTTTTAGTGAAAAGATGAAAGTGCTTGCTTTTGGATCCTTTTATAACTCCAGCATTTTTTCCTCTACAGATGTACTCTTTTTTGGTCTTTTTTATTATATTTTATCTTTGGGAGGGCTCTAAAAGATTTTGTCCACTACCTTCACAAAATTAGCAGGGTGATAAACACCTGTTCTAAGGCTATAAATCTTTACCACCAAATAAACAGGTCACTCTGGCATGGTAAGTACATCTTTCAATGCATATCTCAAACAGATCTAATTTCCAGAAACAAATACATAGTAAGAAAAATAAAAATAAATAAAAACAATTTGGATGCAATGCATATACTAGAACAGTATATGACTTTGCCGTATTAAGACAGTTGGTGCACTTTTTCTTAAGGCTAAAAAGTATTTCTGAAGCATACATGCTGTTTTTTACATCAGGGTGGACAATAAAGATAAGAGAAGAACAGACAGGAATTAGTGTGAGTAGTAGCACAGACTGTAATATGTGCCTTAACATGGATAACCTTAAAATTTAGGTAAGGTAATAAATGTGGGTGCAGCTGTCAATTTGAACAACTGCTCCTATCAGGAATGTTAAACTTCATTATTTGAAGATAAACATAGTTTTGTGTGTTTTAAAGTTAATCGGTTATGTGGGTGTTTTGTGTGTGTGTGTGTGTGTGTGTGTGTGTGTGTGTGTGTGTGTGTGTGTGTGTGTGTTCTTTGAGGTTTTCATTAAAATAAAAACTCTTGTAAAATGTGACAAAGGTTCAAATGGAGATGACAAGAAACAACTGTATAAAGGATCAACCTGCCAAACTTTAGTGGGTGTATGTAACTCAAAACCTGAAAGCAGACTTTTAAAAAAAGCGTTCTTATCATAAGTGCTATACTTTCCATATTGTTTGAAATGCAAATGACCTCACAGGTACAGAATAAAGGTAAGAGTAATGAATTAAATTAAGAAATGCAAATAGCAATGCTACAGGAGACCCATTCAGAAAGAAGTGAGTATGTGAACGTCATAAAGAATGGATTTTTGGATGGATATTCAGCAGAATATTAGGGACAAAGGAAAAGGGGAGTAGGTTCAGAGAAGGCTACTAAGCTAGTGACCCTAGAGCCTTTACAAGCCTAGCCATGTTAATCCCGAGTTGCCCCAATTTTCCTTGGTTAGATGGACATAATTCGCAGAGCGAGTCTATGATCAACACCAACCACACCTGTCCATGAGGGACATGGATGCCACTCTGGGATGAATCTGTAGTCTCGCATCCATCCATTTGTCTAGATTTCATTTAAATAGGGTCAGTGAGGAATTCTGCTTCACAAGAATTGGAAGTTTATTCCAAAGGACCGGCAATTTCGGAGATATATCTCCAGCATGTTCTGTTTATGTCACAGGCTAGGTTAAGATTCCTAGAGTGAGTGACTCGTGCTATTTGACTTGCAGACATGCAGCATTTCCATCAGGGCAGGGTTAAAAACTGCTCTGTAAGCCAAGCACAAGTCGCCTCTCAGCAGCCTATAAGATACAGAGTATAGTGACTAGGCTTTCGTTCTCAACATGTAGCTCATGGTTTGGAGGCCCTGTATTTTCTTAGTGAGAGAACTCTGTGGTCTCCAGCTGCTGCAGGTGTCTGGTGTGGTATGTGTAAAAGGGAGCACTGTACTGTATTAATGGTCTGATGTGGGTTGAGTACAGTGGAGTTATAATATCCTTAGACCTGGATAAGATGCCCTTACTTATGAGATGCACAACATATAATGCTTTCCTTACCAATGTGGAAACTTGGTGGTCGAAGTTCAGACTGCTATCAAACCATGTTCCCAGATATCTCACCACTGAGTTTGAACTTAGGGAGGTGCTATCAATACTGTAATTAGCAGGGAATTCCACTTTGCCAAAGGGGATAATAATGCACTTTTTTGCTTTTAGTTTTAGACTGTGGCTTTGACACCAATCATTTGTCTGTGTTTGGCCCCTTCTGTAATATGTTAACATCATTGGGGGACTTAATGATTGCACCCAATTTGCAATCATCAGCTAACTTGGTAAGCCAAAGGCAATCTACTTTAGCCTGGACTTTTGAGAAATAGATTCCAAACAGTAATGGATCCAACACAGATCCGTGTGATAAGCCACTAGTGATAGGTGTACTTGTAGAAGTGGAGTCACCAACTTTGACAGTATGTGTTCTTTCGGCAAGCCAGTTGGGTGGGGGATTGTGTCGAAGCACTGACTAGGTCAAGATAGGTGGTATACACTGTATACCTTCATCCAGGGCTTTGTTGACTTTCTCAAAGAAGTCTACTAGGTTTAATAGGAATGATCTACCTTAACAAAGCCAAACTGCATTGGGTCTAGAGATTGAAGGTCACCTATGTCCTTGTTGATAAGGTCCATGATGGTTCTTTCCATCCTTTGCAAATGAGACTGGTTAGACTTATAAGTCTATAGATCCCAGTGTCAGTTGATGCCCCCCACCCCTTTATGCAAGGGGATTACTGTTGCTGTTTTCCACTCTGCTGGAACAAAGCCAGTTCTCAGGCTATGGATAAAAAGAATTCCAAATAGGTCTACTATGTCCTGTTTTAGATTGATTGCTTAGTAAGCAACCTGGGAAGTTATCTGATCCCACTGAGGCCATGTTTTATGCCTTGGAGAGCACAGATATGACCTGATCTCTAGAGATACTAGGCAGAGGACTAGTGTCAGGTATGCTTTGGGGTATGGCTGGTGGGGGGACAGGAAGTTTGCACCAAATCTGTTAGTTAGAAGATTGGCAATTTCCTCCAGTATAGTGTGAGTGGTGCCACACTCTACCAGTTTGGCGCATAGCTGGGCATTCCGTTTGAGATTTCCGACACAGTTAAAGAATGTCTTATGATTATCCTTGGCTAGGGATGCTATTTTAGCTTTGTAGTTTGCTTTAGTGGACTTTACAAGATTTCTGATTTGCTTGTTCAAGCTGTGGAGGGAATTTTTCCTCTGCTGAGTCTCTTTCCACTTATTCTTAGACATAAGTTTCTTCCTCTTGTTATATAACTTGTTTATACTTCAGATCCACCAGGATGGCTTGTTTTTTCAGGATGACCTGGTTTTGACTGGTCAGGTACAGCCGAGTCTATGCATTTGTTTAAGTGTTTATACAGGGCATTTGTATACACCTCTGTATAGCAGTCACTGTTGTCTGTGATTGTGGGAGTATAAAACCTTTTACACCATTGATTAGTAGACTGTAGTTTGCTTTGGAAATGTTTTTTTTCTTAGTTTTTTTGCTCATGTGGGGGTGTCAGATCCAAAAGTTACTTTGAAAGAGACTGATTTATGGTCTGACCTTACCAGGGAGGGCATCACATGGGGGGAGTCCAGTGACCTCCCCCCCCAGTGTTGGTGAGTACTATATGTCTAGGACATTTGAACCCCTTGTGGGGATGCAGACTATCTGTTCCAGAGCATTTGTATTGACAAAGTCCATGAACCTATGGGTGAGCATATTTGTGATCATGTATGTCTCCCAGTTGATGGAGGGATAGCTGAACTCTCCCATGACTAAGATGTTGGGCTGTATGGTGAGTGACTCCAGTAAGTCCAGGTAGGTGGTGTGCTTTTCTTGGTTCATGGTGGGGGACCTATACCTAGCAATGATGTGGTAGGGTACTTTGCCTATTGTTAATTGGACATAGAATAGTTCAACAGAGTCATAATGTCTGACCAGTCATGAGGTACAATAAGTTTGATTAAGACTTTTTTTAAAGAAAAAAAACCTTTCAAGCAAGCTTCAGAAAAATGTTTCAAAGAAGAAATTGTTACAAAAGCAAAATCAGAGAAAATAAGCTTCACTTCAATTTTAAACACAACAAAGACTTTTTCCTTTTACATACAGAAATAGATAAACAATGGTCATAATTTAGTTAAAAATGTTTAAAAAAGCACATTACACAAAGAAAGAATTTCAATTAGTGATTACATTTATAATAATTTTTGAAATAAAGTAGATAAAAAGTTACCGAACATATTAATTTAAAAAAAAACTATCGTATTATCATTCATACCAAATAAGCTACGAAACAAGATTAAAAGATTTATACAACAATAATATATAACTGATACTTATATAAACATAGAAAGAAGCCACAACAGAAAACTATGCAAGATCAATAAATAAAGCTCAAATTAAAATTTACTTACTTACTCAGACAACACTCTTCCTAGAATACACAGACGGAAAAAAAAAGTTTAGATTTATGTTGGGTGTGTAGGTATGGGATAAATTATAAATTAATGTGTAAATGTAGGAGCTTAGTAGAAAAAGTCAGAGTAGATTTGCGTAATCTTAAAACTGAAGTAAGGAAAAAAAAAGGAGGAGAAAAGGAAGAAGAAAATAAGCAGCAGGCAAAAGGGAAAAAGACTTTGTTACTTTAAAGACTGTACAGGTGCAATTTTAATTAGTATTAACTAACAAGTGGACTAGCTAGACAATATGTTAGATACTAGTGCTGAAAACAAACAGCAAAAAAAGTGACACCCAGCCCCAGTTCTTACACTAAGGGTCAGACCTAAAGTTAAATTAAAACTAAAATATAACCTTTAGTTTACCTAATATACTATTTATATAAGCGAAGCGTCCAGGTGTTGACCTGACTTCAGGATATTGTTTTAGTTTTAAAAAAAATATGCCAACATTTTGTTTCAATTTTCTTTAACACTGGGCCTAGGGCCCCTCTGATTTTTAACCTAACACTCAGGGGCTTGCTAATCCTAACAGTCAGGTTTTAACCATAGTCTTAGTGGTTTTCCTACAATTGACTCTTATTTGGTCGCCTGCTGAATGCATGACTGGGTGCATCGCTGTTGTTGGATGACACTTTCTTTCCTCTTTCTTTTTTTCTCCTTGACTCCTTAATCCTAATCACAGACAGCTGGTTACGGGTGTACTGAATGAATTAATGAATCAAATATGAGCAGTATTGATGGGTTACAAGGTACTTTAACTCTTCGCCTGCCTAAATCTGTTTTAATGTTTCTCAGATCATACTTTCCTTTCTGCTAACTTACACATCTTGTAAATATTGTAAAAATTGTAATTAATGTTAATAATGACATCTCATCATACATTGTTGTTTTGGTAAGATTTGTTAAACGATAAATTCATTTTTATGATTATAATCACTTATATGCAGTTGTTTTTAACGCTGGCTGTTTAAATTTAACTTAATTTTTTCTTTGTATGTGTCTGTTACTTGTAACTATCTTTTGTAACAGGATTAAAATATGTCATTTGTGAATCCAAAATTTTTAAATTTTTTTGTTTTGCTTTGTTGTGACTTTGTTTGATGCTAGAAGCTTTTCTCTGTTGGCTTCTTGTGGTCAATGGTTTGAAATAAAAAACTTGTTAATTTTTTTCAAAGCTTTGCGCTTGTTTGCAAACAAGGTTCCTCAGTCATGAGGTACACTTGGCCTTAATGAAGATGGATACATCTCCTCCTTTGGTTCTTTTACATTCATTTTGAGGTCTGAATGTGTAGAAGTACTTGAAAAAACGTTAATAACAGTAGATCTGTGGTAGTAAGGGGCTACTGGCAAGGGAGGAGGATTACACTGTCATGTATTTATACATGATCTAAAACTGCTATTATGGAGCTTAAAAAAAACTGGAGAGAAATAATCATCTTTCAGCAGGGAAAATTACTTATAGATGGGGTCTCGAACTTGGTTTGCAATAGTAAGGATGTATCTGAGATATGGGAACCCAGAAGGGAAAACATAACGAAGGTAGGTAGATGGCTGAAGAAATGTATTCAAATGTTTAGTATGGAAGATGTGAATTCAGTAGTAGGCACTCAAAAGATTTATATATTATTCCCCAAAGTACAATAACTGGGCTAGACTACACAGAAATTATATTTCACAGGAACATGTACATTTAATTATAATAAAAACAAGACACCAGAGCTTCCCTCCTACCTGTTAAAAAGCATTTTAGGGAAGATAGAAATTTCTTCAGATTTTATAGATAGGGATCGAGATAAAATGAAAGTGGAGTTTAAAATAGGGTAGAAATAAAATACAAAGAGATATGGTTAAGAAGTAATACAATTACTTAGAGGGACTGACAAAGGTTAAGGTATTGCAGAAAAAGAGGAATCTCATAGAACAAGAAGAGGTGCAACTGCAGAGTGCTAAAGAAAAAATAAAGGGAGTATTTGGATAGTATTCATGAGTTTCAAATAATTGCTGTTAAGCAACTGTTTTTGATAATAACTCCAGAGTACACATAAAAAAAACTTTTTGCTCAATGACATGCAACAGAAAGGAGAAAGGGTTGTTGCCAAACTTAGGAAGCCTTTAACAAGAAAAATAACCAGAGATCCTGTAGAAGTAGTAGAGATAATTAAAATTATGGAAAAATTAAGTATGATAAGGTTAGAGGTAGATGAGGCACAACAATTAAAATTTAAGACAGAAGGAGGCAAAATATAAATGGTGTTGTATAATCAAACTGCAGGAAAGTCTTCAGGAATACATGGTATTGCAGTGGAAATTTGGAAGCTAGGAGCGAAGAAAGTAATAAAGATCTGGAAGGTTTTGTTTAACAGTATTTTAAAATGATGGGAAGCACGAACATCCTGGAAGAAAGCTGTGGTGGCTGTAATACCTAAAGACAGTAAAGACGCATCAGACCTGGCTTCCTGTAGGCCCCTTTCAATTTCAAAGCATGATTATAAAGTCTTTATGTCTATAATAGCTAAAAGAATGTCAAAGGTGTTACCAAACTGATAAATATGGATCAACATGGTTTTCTGGAGGGAAGGAAAACATTTGACAAAATTAAAAGAACAATTATGATCCAAAAGGATGCAAATGATGCAGAGAAAGCATTCAATGGAGTAGGTTGGGATTGTCAGTAAAGCAATGGAAGCATTTCCATTCCATCATCCAATAAGTTTAATTAGGAGAATATATGAGGGATCAGAGGATTCCTCTCTGATAAGTTGCATGTGAACAGATGAACCAGGCAGGGTGTCCTTTTACCCCTTTCTTATTTTCATTATTCTAAGAGCCACTGGCAAAGAAAATAAGGAACTCAAAAATTCAAGGATATAATTGGTATGGTAATCAAGAAAAGTTGGCTTTATCTGCATGTGTTATTATTTTGTACCTGGCAAAACCAGGTAAGGACATCCTAGTGCTGTGGAACATGTTGGAACAGTTTTCTTTTCGGGATATAAAATTAATTAAGATAAAACAAAGGTTATATCTATAAATAACATACCCACATATGAGTTGGCTGAACAATACCCATATTTATGGCAATAAAATAAAATGAAGTATTTAGAAGTATGGATGAAAAAGAATTCTGATATGACAGCTTAGGCAATGAGGGAAGAGACTAAACAAAATATAATACAAAATCTGAGAAACTGGAAGTTCTTGTTTATAGATATGGATAAGAAGATACAAACCATGAAAATGTTTTCAGTCCCTTTAGTTTTATATGCGAGTCAGGCATATTTTAATCAATCTGAGGAGAAGTTGTGGACAATAATTAATAAAGAGTTGAAGGAATTTATCTGGGAGGGGAAGAGGGCAAGGGTCGTGTGGGATAAGCTGTTCAAATAGAACAAGGTGTTTTAGAATTACCTTTTTTTAAAGGATACTTTAGAGGTACACAGTTAAGGCTCATATACACAGCACAAGCAGAAAGCTATAATTCAGAGTGGAAAGGAATGATGATGATGAAGCAGGGGGAAACTGAAGAAATAAGGAGAGAGTAGAATTTTGGACACAGATCCTTACGGAGAATAACAACAGCCATAGATTGTCATTATATTTATAAAGTAACAGAAAGTATTCTAAGCTCTAAGCCAAGACAGAAATGAAGAAAGGATATTTTGCAGATAGGGATGACTGCAATTAGGGGTAGAGAGAGTAGGCAAAACGGGGCTTACCTGAGAAAACTGGGAAAGGAACCAAGGTACTGGGAGCAAATAATTAAGAGGGGAAAAGTAATAAAATGGGAAGAGAAGAAGGCATTTGGACTGCTGGTTAGAGACTGCCTTTTCAATCAGGGATTGATATCAGAGTATAGGCAAAGAGAAAGGGACAGGAGAATCTTAAGTGAAAGACCTGCTCTGGTAGAGTTTGCTGTTGAAGCTAGAACAGAAGCTGCTGCTAAAAGAGATAACTAGTAGGGCATATACAATATTGCACAATAACAATAAAAATCTATCAGAGGAGGTTAGAAAAGACTGGGAAGAGAGAGATTAGATACAAATTTCACTAGGAAAGTATAGGAGGAGATTTAAGATTTTTGCTTGGAAGTGTTTGCATAGTATTTTTATACCCCAAACAGATACCAAAGAATTTATTTTCAGGTAGATGGCAAATGTTGAAAGTGTGATGGAGAAGAAAGAGGTAACTACAAACTTATGATTTTGAAGTGTAGGGAGTTGACAAACTTTGCTATAGTTATCTATTGGGATTTAACTAGTGTTTGGATCTGACAGGCTTGGTAACTAGCCTGTGGTGTAGGTTCTTCAGCAAAAGAAATTGCACGTTCTAGTTCTGCAGCGGCAATGAGGATCATGATGGTTAAGGACCAGATAAGTGACTATAACAGACTACAAGATGACCTTGTGATTGAAGATGCCACAAATGTAAAATGTGGGGAGAAATGTTTTGTATTCTTTATGTTTTTCATTCCCCTCTTGCCAGCTTTTGTATCTGGTGTATAGCTTGGAGGAAGAGGCAGATAGGAATACTTTTATACTTTACTGTATTTATTTTTATAATTATTGCTCAAAATTCTTTTACAACAGTTTTGTAGTCCTGATTTGTTTTCAGGTGTTCAGCTTTATTTAATTTTGTTGGAAAACTGAGTACAATTTATTATTATTATTAGTAGTAGTAGTAATTATTCAGTGTTTTAGAGTTTGATTTTTATAGGAAGGTCAATTATTTCTGCATTGTATGTGTTTCAGATTTAGAGATCGCCTTTGTAATTATTTTAATGATTTTCTGTGGGGATTAGTTGAATAGTTTTACTTATTTTGAATTCATACTGAATTATATTTTATAAATGCCCCTTAATACTTAATGCCAGGGTAAATGTCATACATTGTTTTCTGTTATAAGTTTGGTTTTTAGTGCTGCTGCTATAGTGTGATTTTCTAAACATTTTAACATAATTTGCATGTTTTTCTATAGTTAGTAGTTATATATTTTTTTTTTGTGGCTGTGTGTGGGTAGGCTGTGCATAAGTTCATTGCCTTCTATTAAGCATGAGTCTGGTGAGATAAAAATGCTTAGACATGTTATCCTTGCAATGTAGCCCAGGCAGGTATGACCCTAGCCCTGAGTAGCATCCTGCCATCACCCAGAATGATACCACAATACAAGGACAAAATGATTGGCTTCAACAATTGGCTAAGCTTCTGGTGTCATTCTAAGCGGATCCAGTATCTGTCTGCCTGGGATGACATGATCGACAAACCACGATGCTTTGCCAGAGATGGCCTGCACCTGTCGCCCTTGAGATTCTGGATACTGGCTAAGGCTCTTGCCACCCCTATAGTGCCTTTTTTAGGCAAGATTCAAATGACAAATTCACCACCGTAACAGGTACAAGAAAGGAAAATCTGAGGGTAATGCTACTCAATGCTATAAGTCTAAACCTCAAAATGCACTCACTCGAGGCACTCCTTAAAATGGAGAACATCGACATCTGTGCAGTGACAGAGACCTGGATCAAGGCACCAGAGAGCACCCCTGCATTACCAGGCTATAATTCATACCACACCTTTCAGCCACCTAACTTGGACCGAAGCACTAAAGGCGGAGGCGTGTCCATATTCATTAAGGATATCCACACCTCCAGGCTAGTTGCTCAGCATAATGCATCTGAGATTATCCAAGTGCAACTAACCCTGGGCAAGACCGCAATGCAAATTGTAGCTTGCTACAGATCCCCCACCATGCCCCAGGATTCCCACTCCTCATTTCTTGATACACTGGAAAATATTAGGGTACAACCTAACACCCTAATAATGGGTGATTTCAACTACCCCACCATTAACTGGGAAAACTACTCATGTACCAACTCTTGTCCTCAAAGTTTTCTGGAATTCATAAATTCCAATGCCTTGGATCAACTTATCAACACCCCCACCAGGGGCAGCAATATCCTAGACCTGGTCATTACCAAATTGGGGAAATGGTGTTCCACACCAGAGGTCAATTCCTCGTTGGTCAGATCTGACCACAAGCAAATCACCCTAGACATCCACATCTCAGTCTCACCACCCATTAGGGAAACCACCATAAAAAATTTCTCCAAAGCCAGCTTCACGCTTCTTAAGACAGAAGTGGCAAACTTCACGACACCCATGCTGATGGACAATAGAGATACGACTGCTGAATCCTATACAATTGCACTTTATAAGCACTTACATGAGTGCATGGATTGTGCAATCCCTAACAGAACCAAGATGCTATCCTCCAAAAAAAGGAAGCCAATCTGGTGGTCCCCTGCTATAAACAAACTCTACAACAGAAGAAAGAAACTGTTGCAAAAAAGAGTAAAATCCCATGATTGGAGGAACTCCGTTGTCAACCTCAGTAAGAAGCTGAGATCCCTCATAGAATCCTCCACAGCTAGTTACGAAAACAAAATCGGCACTGATTCTAAAGACAACCACAAAGCATTCTATAGCTATGTCAAGAATCTCAATGGCAACACTCAGATCTCCTCTGAGTTACAGCAGAATGGCATTAAATATACAGAACCAACTGATATTGCCAACATCCTGGCAGATAGGGTCATTGATAACTTTTTTACCTTTGTTAAGCCTGCTTGGATTGATGTAAATGCATAGATTTAATTCAGCTTAGGTTTAGAATTTTTGAATATATCTTTTTATATCTTTTTTTATCTTTTCATTTTTTTTTTTTTTTTTATATTTGTAGATATGTGGGTTTGTAAGTTTGCACTTTGAATAGTCGATTGTAAAGTCTTGGTTCAGCAGTATGTTTATGTTTATGTTTTTATTAGAAGGATGTTTTAAGAAAAGTTTTAAAAAGTAGTTGATCACATGGTCACAAGTATTTAAGCAATTAACATATTGATTAAGTTGCTTTAAATGTATTTAAAAGGACTGGTTGGTTATTTAAACTGTGTTTTAATTTTAAGTGTTGGTCTGAGGAAGCTGGCGTATTATAGCCGGTGAAAGCGCTTACCATTTTGGATTAAAGGAGTCTTGTCTGGGAAGTTCCCTTGTTTGTGTTTTGGTTTACCAGTTTTTAGTTACCATTCTTTGTTGATAACTGTACCCCTCTCTCATCCCCTAAAGGGCCCATCTCTATACCGGAAGAATGCAAAGTCCCTGTAATCGCGGCTACACAGGTAAAAAACAAACTCTCCAAAGCCAAGAACACAGCATTCATGGGACCTGACAACATCCCAGGCTGCATTCTACATGAACTACAGAATGAACTGGCACCCCACCTAAGTACCATGTTCAATCATAGCCTCACCTCAGGCTTTGTGCCCACTGAATGGTGCACAGCAACAGTTATCCCACTCTACAAAAGGGGAGCCACCACAGACCCCGGGAACTACCGCCCCATAAGCCTGACAAGCCTGGTCTGCAAGGCTATGGAGCATATCATCATGGAACTTATAAACAATGACATTAGTAATGTCCAAACTCTGGACCCTACCCAGTTCGGGTTTGTAAAAGGCAAATCATGTCTCCTAAACCTGACAGACTTCTTTGAAGTGGTCACCAAAGCTGTAGATGAGGGTAAGGTGGTACACACACAGCCTATCTAGATCTCGCCAAGGCTTTCAACACCATCCCCCACTCTGGAATTAGAGACAAACTCACTAAACTAGGTATAAATCCCTATGTCACAAGATGGGTTGCCAACTGGCTCACTGACCGAACCCACACTATGAAAGTAGCAGACTCTAAATCCAACTTCAGACCAGTGACAAGTGGAGTACCACAGGGTTCAGTCCTAGGTCCTCTCCTGTTTGGTATCTACTTCTCTGAAGTACATGCTAACACAGAAGGTCTTTGGCTAACAAAGCTCACAGATGACTGCAAACTAGGAGCCATAATCAAATCTCCTAATGATGTGGACATCCTACAAAAGAGTCTCACTGAGACAGATGCCTGGTGTCAAAGCCATGGCCTCCAGCTCAATGCCATAAAGTGCATTGTCATCCCTTTTGGTAAAAACTCTGTACCCATGAACTACCACATAGGCGGTAGTCTACTTAACACCGAAAGTGTGATAAGAGACCTTGGGACACAGGTGGACAGTAGTCTCTCCTTTGATAATCACATTGCCACAGTAGTCAGGAAATCCTTTTACGTGGCACAACTCATCACAAAAGGTTTCTCATCCAGGAAAAAAGAGGTCATTGTTCCTTTCTACTCATCACTCATTAGACCCATTATAGAGTACAACGCCCCTTTTGGTATGTACCTCACAAGACATCTACAACAACTGGAAAGGCCACAGAAATACCTCACAAAGAGGATTACCGGCCTCAAACAGATGCCCTACACACAAAACCAAGAACCAACAGAAAACTTGACAGAAATCCAAAAAACCGCTGACAATGCCATTGTACTCAAAAACTTTTATTCGGGAAACCACAACAGTTAAGCGCTTTCGTCAGCAACCACAGGCTGACTTCATCAGAACTGTGATTGCACCTGTTCTGCAGCCTCATGAAATCACAGCATGGCTGCAGGCGGTTTATCTACAGGTGTTCTTTCTTCTTCCTGTTCTCCCATAGTTTCTGTTCTGGATTGAATCTCTTGTACGTACTGTCTTTCCCAGGGGATGTGTTGGATTGAGCTTCAAACAGATGCCCTACGCAGACCATCTCAAAAAACTCCAGCTTTACTCTATCGCATATCGCCTACTCAGAGGCGATCTCTGCCTAACATATAAAGCTATGTCAAACCCAGAGCTGTTGGACATGCTCCACGTAAAGAAATCCCAATCCCTCCGAGCTACACGCTCTAGGGACCTAAACCTTGTCACCACAATCAACAGAACATGCTGGAATGATAGATTGCTATCTCAGAGACTTCCCATACTCTGGAACAAACTATCTATCTATATCAAACAAAGCTCCTCATTAGCACTCTTCAAGAAAAATCTTGATGATTGGATGGGAGATAGGAAATTCACCCTGGGGATCACTTCTGTGGCTCTGCTTGACAGGGGCACAGGAAAATAATTTTCTTGGGTGGCAAAAGACAGGGTACCGTTTGGCTAGGCTTATATAGGCCCTAGGGCCAATAGCCTAGTACCTACCTATGAACCTATGATAAAGCTAAACTAGTTACTTCTGGATATGAAATCATTATTATTAATGCCAAGCATGAATTTTATGGTTAACCATCCAGTCATCAAGGTTTGCTTTAAAGATTTTCAGGGAGGTGGGGGAAGAGGCATTGGGTAAGAAACCTATTATACCAGTAGGTAATGATATTGCAGTGGAAGTTTATGTCCCTCAAGTGAGCAATAGTTAAGCTACTTTATCTTTGAATATGAAGTAGAAAGGTGTATTTTATACTACAAAATTCTACGCCATCATTGATTCTTGGGTACATATAAGAGACTGAGTAGGGAATTAAGATTTTAGACTGTCATGGTAGTTTATGTGGCTTTTCATACAGATTTCTCTGGTTAGGAATATTTGCAGCTTTTAAGTTTTACAAGGCAGTCAGAGGGGTGTATTCTAAAGTGGGCAACATATTCAATAATGGATCAGATGAGGTAGGAAAAAAGAGTT